>NC_091503.1:22639387-22790220 GCF_947461875.1 Haliaeetus albicilla | reverse complement strand
CAACTATACCAAGTAGTACCTCATATGGACTATGTTATTTTAAGTACTTTCTCTCTTCTGGAAGTAGCAATTAAAGTTTAATTTCAATAAACAATTTACCAGAAAATGCTCATTTTCATTCCTTTTTTTTTTTTTTCCCTAAAAAAAGTGAAAAATCCTACTTTTCTCCCAGATATGTAAAGAATCCATAAACGCTACATGTCTGGTTTGGATTCCAAGTCCCTCAGTTGACTAAACATTCCTTAAACTCATTTAAATTAACTAACTTTGTCTCACTAATTTGTAAGTAAATGGTGGAGCGGAATCTAAGCTATTCTTTGAGAAACAATAGTTGTGATATTTGAAAGAATATCTGTACCTTTGAAAGGTGATATGCATTATTGTAGACACAGATTTGGAAGATCTATTTAGGAGGTGACGAGGAAAGACAAAACAAACAGTGATAAGTTTTGTAGGCACTGATGAGGAGCTAAAGCCTATGTAGTGGCACTGTGAATTTTTATTTTATTGGAGGAGCAGGAGATATTGCACTAGCTAGTGATCCTTCTGCTGAAAATATCAAGTACATAGAAGGTGATGAGTTTGCTTTTTAGTATCTACCCTAAATTCAATCAGCAAGATTAAAATCGACTACGATGTGCATGCAAAGCATTTATCTGCTACAAACAGGCAATGCGCTCTGAGTGCTCTTTCATCTGCTGCAGTAGAGCAAAGTTACACTGCTCAACATTCAAGAAAGAATTTAACTTGATGGTGGTGGGTTTGGTTTTTCTGGTTTTAGTTTGGTTTTTTTGTTGTTTGTTTTTTTGTTTTTTTTTTTTATTTTAAACCGACTTTGTTATTGTGAAACCCTAATGGTCTTCCTATCACTCGGATAGCCAGAATATGTGATGTTATCCATTGTGACAATGTTATTAATTCACTGTAACAATAAACCGTGACTATCTGTAGCGCACATGCTGCATGCTGAAATGCATATGATTACATTAGTTAATAATGGGGGATTTTATCTGCCTTTCTTTGTTGTTTTTTCAAACAGCTCTTCATGAAAATTTCAGGTGTCTCCTACTCAGTAGCAAGTCATAACTCCACGTAGATGGCTCTGTTTTCTTATCATACATGGTGTAAAGAATGGTCTGCCCTTTCTCCCTCTCCTTTTATTATAATGACTGCAATTACTACTTGAAACCTCTATTCACCTTCTTTTGATAAAGCACAGAAAACTACAAAATCTCTTAAAAATTAAGCACTGTGCATATTAATGAAACAGACCAAGATGGTGTTTAGCTATTGACACTGGCATGATCCATTCTGCTAAACAGACATATGGGTTACGTATCTTTCTGCCTGTATTTAGAAAAACATTGACCCAACCACAGCCTTTGCTTCAGTTTCTTGAAGGATAGCTTTGCTTTACTCTCACTTCAGTGACTACACAAACTAGCCAACCTGGCCTGTGTCAAGGAAAGAATTTTCTTCGTAGTGATGCTACAAATCTGCATTTGAAAGAAATAGCCTCACAATTGCTCTGAATTGCTCACCATTAATTTCAGATAGGGCTCCCAGATTTCCATCTGTGATTCCCTGCACAAAAAATAGCTCCCAAGAGCTCTACATTTTTCTGGCTTACCTACAACACATGCGAACTACCAAGGCTTGTGCTATGGAAACAATATGTTCATCCTCATTAAGTGCAGTGCATGTCAAACACATCAGACCTACTGTGCAGATGATCAATTTAGTAAGATGATTTCTACACAAGGTTTAGCATAATGCAAAGATGAAAACATTTGTCACCTGAAAAATGCAGCAGAGTCATCCACTTTCACTTAAAGGATCTAAAATGAAGTCTCCAAAGTCAGCAAGGGAAGAAGGTGCTTTGTACCACACATTATCAGCCTGATCCATCTCTTTGTGAAGACACTCGCAAAGATTCCCACTGGTTTCAATTATGGATGACTAACCATGCATTGCCTTTCACAAAAGGAGCATGAGCATATTTTCACTACCTAAGCCAGCGGTGGTAACTAAAAGATGAT
Source organism: Haliaeetus albicilla (assembly GCF_947461875.1). NCBI lineage: Eukaryota > Metazoa > Chordata > Aves > Accipitriformes > Accipitridae > Haliaeetus > Haliaeetus albicilla. Next base: position 22,788,181 of record NC_091503.1, on the reverse strand, counting down.
ATGTATGTTCCTTCCAGTAGGAGGATACCAATAGCCAATATCCACAGGCTAACACATCTGTCTGGTTATAGGAGTCATTCTTGTTAGAAAAAGTTCGTTATTCTTTCTGTTGTGTTTTTTTTTTTTTTCTTTCCCTGATCAACATATTACAATTTTCAACAACAACAAAAAAATGTACAGAGCAATGTTTCCTACAATCACCCCAAAGGACTTCCATAGGGAACCCAAAAGTTTAGAAGATAATTACTTTGTTAACCTTCACTATTCTGCCAAATGTCTTTACTGGGGTGAACAATAAATGCCACAATGCACTCCAGCAATAGCATAATACAGTATTGATTATTACAATTCTATGAGCAGGGGGAAACTCTATGCTGAATTATACTCTTCACTGTAAATTTCAGGAAGATTTATAGTCCTTTTTCTATAGTTTATCCAAAACAGCTGATCATGACTATACAAACAGCCAGGCACTAAAAATATTTTAACTGCAGTTTATATTCCAATTTAACAAATCAGGAATATCTTCAACTATCCCATGTATTAATTATGCCGCAGCTTCGTCTCCTTCTAAGGGTTTGAGAGATGGCACAGTCGGAATGCAGCCTGTCAGGCTGTTTTATCCTCACTGCTTGGGTTTGGAGGAGGAGGGAAGCGGGGGGGGGGGGAGTTGCTTAGTAAAACACACCATCTTCTTGTATTTAAGTGGAGTTTTACATCTCTGCCACTCATGACAATCCTTTCGATGGACCCTCTAGAAATAAGGCCCCAAAATCAGGGAGGGGGGGAGGGAGTACCTTTTCCGCACAGTGCAGCCACCCCTGGTGCTGCTGTTGGTGGAGAATGGGCTCTGTCACTCACAGTCCTCTCTGCTGGGTGATCCGCAGGCAGGGATTCCTGTATGAAGCTGGGAGAAGTGCAGAGGAAGCCAACACCTCTCAACTATGCCATAACTAGGATGTCTTATTTCTCTGGGGAAGAAAATGCATATATACATACATAAATTTAGCTGGCGCTGGAATAAAAATGCATGGGGAGGGAGAAGGCATATTCCTTTTTTATTATCTTCCCCTACTGGAAAGCCATTCCTTTCACTCTTTAGCACTTAAGTACAAGTGGACATGCCATTTATCTTCTGAAGCCTCTTTTTGCTACAGAGAGATTTCTTGAATTTGTTCTGGTGTTCAAGTTCACTTGACAATTTCATTATTCATTGTGTTAGATCAGGTATATTTAGATCCTTGATCTCTGGGCAAATCGTGACCAAGTGCAGGACCTCTGTCTATTCACCAGCTTACCTGTGTCTGTTAAGTTGTGATTGCTTGTATCCGCGGATCCACAAAGCCATGGCATGTCGCTTTGCTTCTGCGTTTTCACTTGCTCAGCGTATCCTCTCCTGATACCTAAATTTAGATTCAGTAGCAATTCATTCTGCAACTTGTACTGCTGACAGGGTAGGCAGTTCTGCGGTGATATTCTCTCTGATGTGCTGAACACTGCACAAGACAGAGAAGAAGTCATTAATGTATTAAACTTAACAAGATGGCAATTAATGGAGAACATGGCTCTCTGGATTTGTTTCAAGTGTACATTTAAATATGAACGTAAATTCTTTTGCAATCTGAACTGTTCTCTATTTAAGTTTCCTAATTGGGATTGAGAGCTACTAATGATACTGACCTGATCTCAGGTTGTGCCAGGATGGATTTTGTAAAGGGGTGAGCGCTCTGGACCCAATTCTGCAAGTGCTTCTTATGCGTATGGCTAACTTTAAGCCACATGAAGAGTTCTATTTATCACAAAGATTCTTCTTGTGCTCTCAGGTTGAACGTACTCAGCTGCTTTGCTGGAGCAGGGCAGGAGCATGCACCCTTTTCAGTAGTTTTTCACCCACAACTATTTAATTATCTTATCCAACATCTTGTTGCTTCGCTTCCAGGTAAGTCATTTAGACCAAAGACTCCCCTCTAAATCTTCCTTCCCTTTCTGTCTGTTTAACTAAAGCTCCCTTTTTTAAACTGCTGCTATGCCAAGCAATGTGTTTTGGATTAGCTTGACATTATTTAAAATTTACTTCTTTTCAGCAAGTTAGGAGAAATCTAAAGAAGCCATGCTGAACGCTAAGTAGGGATTTTGCATCAGGTTTAAGTTAGGCGCATATATCCAAACAATCTTCTTGACTTTCCCAATTATCGCACATCACTTGAAATGTGTCTGTCCTGATGTGGGATGGTACAAGGAGAAAGGAATCACAGGCCCACTGTGTCTGTGTGTTTTCTCTTAAGTATGGGGCATATGTTATATAATAAATTTAAACCTGAATTTATTTCACTGCAATTTAAGCGTAGTCAGATTATTTTGAGTTTGCCATGACTATTAATGTACATGTGCCCATTATCACGATCAAACCGAAAAAGCTCAAACGTTGTCAAACCGTAGCTGCCGGATCACGCAGCTCATAAAATACTTCTGAGACCCATTTATGCCAAGACCAGGCAAGTTTCTTGTGCATGCAAGTCCCAGCTTAGATTAATGCATCCTGTAATCATGTATCCTGCATCAGGAATAGCATCACGAAGAGGGGAACAGGTGGCCAAACATAGCACAAGCCCAGCTGTAGGGAGCCTGACCTAGTGAAATCTAGTTTAGCTGAAGTCTAGTTTGTGAATGCTCCTGCAAGACCGCTAACACAGTTCTGTACCTAGAAATAAGTTGGTGGCCTTCTGCTTCCTACAGCGAGGAGGAACGTAGACCAGAGTGTGGAGAATCAGTTCAGGAAAGTTCTTTGCGATAAAAATGTATTCTTGCTTGAGAGCGTCTAGCATCCTCTGCCCAACCCGAAACCACAGAGGCAGAGTGACAAACAAGTCTCCCTCTCTAAAGCCATAATGAAGAGCTACATTAACAAAGCAATAAAAAACTTGTCATAAATTAACTGCTTGGATTTCTCAGGGGGGCATCAAAATTTTTCCTCAGTTTCAGCCCATTCCACCCTCTACACTAAAACACTCCCAGGGGCTGGCAGGCTCTGGGTCCTGGGGGTGAGTCCTGCTCTCCCTGGGGGAGGTCTGGTGAGGATGGTGCCCACCCATGGCATGAAATATGCAACCTCCCTCCTCTCCACCCATCCACAGTGCAGCAACGAGGAGCCCAGAAAGCTTATTTAATACCTCCCTGCTTGCGTGTAATTTCTTTCGGTTTCTACAGAAACAGAATGACAACATCATCCTTGCGAAGATAAGAAAGCATCAGGCTGAAGCATGACCTTTACTTCATACGGTCATTTTATTGTGGCTATATGAGTAGCAGGATCCTAAAGAGCAGCAGATATGGAGCTCATATTCTCATGTTATTGGTTAATTGCTTACTACATCTCAAATTCAGTCGACTAAGTCTCTGGCTGGGAAATTTCTTGGTACAAAGGGATGTGCGTGTGCATGCACACACATGTATGCGTGTGCACAGACATATGCATGTGCTCGTGGGTGTTGAACAGCTCCGTGCGAGAAACGGTGTTTTAACAGTGTGTTTGCTGGAGTAAATGGTGTTCACGCAGTTCCAAAGCAGGTGCAAGATACCCATATGCTGTGCTTTTTTAACTCTTAAACCAAATTTACTGTGAAAATATGTGCAGTATGTGATTGTGATTTTTAGCTTATCTATTTATCTCTACTGGGTCTTGGATTTTTTTCCTTGATTTACTCGTTTGTGAGCCTCCTGGTAGAAGATTCATTAGCATTTACTGAGTTGATAAACAGTTTCTATTCTCCGGTCCTGTTATCATTTTCTATTACATTTTTTTGAATCAATTCTTTTTATTCATTGATATCGAGCCTTGTAAAAACAACTTTGAATAACCAGCGCATTAAAATGAATCAGCCATTAGAAAACATTTGACACGAAATATCTGTCCCCTGTCCTTTGATCGGTTTTCTTACTGTCCTAAGCAAACATCTTGGAATCAAGTCCTTTATCTCAAGACTGCCCAACAGCTAGATACAGAAGCACCCATCTGTCTGTCTGTCTATCTACCTACCTGTGTATCTTCTGTTTGTTTACTGAAACATTTTTCCTGGACAGTTTATATTCTCAGCAGAAATTTGCAACATCTGAAATGAAGTGAATAAAGGGTTGAATATGCTGTTAGCCAAACACTCCCCAAAAAGGGCAGACTTTGGGAAGTTTTCTTTAAATGCTCAGATCCTCAGTACTTCATATTCTCTGCAAAAAAAGAGTGAGTGAAAAATGAACAAGTCATGGTTTTTCAGAGCTCTAATGACTTATACTAATGTATTCCTTCATCTAAATACAGATTTCTATTTAAAATTCAGTATGCAGGGGTATTATGAAGTCTAGTTTAATAGATTCCAAATAATTGCCCTTTAGAAATGATGAATAGCTGTTTAAAGCCACTGATAAGAATATACTATTTCTCCCCTAACAATGGGCCTTCTACATTAACTGTATCATATATGCCTGAAATTAGTTTATTATTTTTTTTATTGATATGCAAACTACAAGCTGATGGCAGATGGCAAATAACCCCTCACACTAACACCAAACCCTCCAAAAAAAGCCTTGTCTCTGCTACTGTTCTTGTAGGAGGACAAAAAAGAGAGATAAGAAGATAGCTTTTATACTGAAGGCAGACCACTGAAATGCAGATGATGCCATCCTCTCTGGTACTCAGTTTTCAGATTTTCTGGCATAAAAGGAATAAGATATAAGGTTGAATTAATGACCAGATTTTGCACAACTGCAATTCAGGATGCTTTCTGTGTGCTGCTCATGCTGTCTCTGACTGCCCTTTAAAACAGCCATTCTAGACTTGTTCTTTCATTTAAAAGATGAGCATCCAGAAATACTAAATTAAAAATACATTATTCATATATTCAACATAGGAATGACCTGACAAAAATTTCACTTAACAGAGCTAGTGGTTTCTTCATAACATATGAAACTCGTTGAAAACACCAAGCAAAATAGATTAAATGCATCTACAGTTGAATCTGCAGTTATGCATACAACATGATATTGGAAGTTTCTGAGGTTGTATGTGTTTTGTGTGCTAAACACACCTGCTGTACTTATATGCAGCACTTGGGAAAATAAATGCAAAATGTGAATCTATTAGAAAACTAACACTTACAGCTTTTTCTTTAAAAACTTGTGAAGCATTATCTCAAATATTTAAGGAGACATACAAAGATATTGGACACCGACACCAGTGGTTTTGTCAAATAATGCGGTAATGCTGAAGTTATAAAAGAGTGAGATAGATATAGATATAGATATATATATATATATGGTTTTTCACTACATAATGGTTGGGTTCTATCAAGCTTTTAGATTGCAAGCAGAAATAAAACACTTGCTGGGTGAAAAGTACATATATATATATATATAAAAAATTAAATTCCATTAAAAAACATTAGTATTTCCTATTATGCGCATATTGCGCAATGTTAACATCCTTATACTAGTGCTTGCTTGCTCTCTCTGCCCATATGTGACTGCATGTAATTGTATTTCTGTACAGAGACTGCACCTCAGCTGAATGTTTGCTGCTGGAGAAATATTTGCCAGTGTCCTTATTTGCTAAAGCTAAGAGCAAAAAGAAAGCCTCTTCCTTCTTTCCTAGAGGTTAGAAAGTTACTGTAAGAATTGTTTTACTTTCCTCATCTTTCCTACCTACCAGCGACTTAGATTTGCTTTCCAATTAATTTTCCCTTGGAAAAGTTAGCAACACCACAAGAGGTCCTAAAAGTGGGTTAAAGCAGTTTTATGTCTTAACCATGGTTGCATCTATAATGCTTGGCTCTGGTCCCTTTAGCCTTTTATTTTTTTCTATAGGAGCAGGGCAGTTACCCCCCTCTCAGGGCCTTTTCTTCCTCCCTCTGGGGTAGGCTGCCTTCTCCACACACCACTGGTACCCAGAAAAGAATGGTTCTTCTGTTTGTCTGGCTGCCTGCATATTGCATCCATTGCTCCATTCAGCCCGTCTTTTCAGGTCTGCTAGCTGCTGTACAACTTAGCTTTTGTGCTCTACTGCCAGGGGTTTTCTGAAGCCAGACGCTTTTTGAAAAGAGGGTATATTTGCATAAACAATACCATGTGAGGAGGTCTGCTGGAAACAAAATCAAAATTCAGCTGAGCAAATCTTCCTGAACAACTCATTTCTTGCAACCAACACCTCCTATCGTTACCATCTGTGTACTAAATTATGGCTGAAAATGCGTGCAGCTCTTTCTTTTCATTTGCTCTTGTGTACAGATTCCTCATATCAGCTGAAGTATATTTTGTTTTCAAATTTAGGCTGAACAGGGACCCTTAAACAGAATTTGGTATATGGAATGAGAAAAATATGGTTGTGTTAAATAAGGAACAGAAGGCCAGCCATGCATCAGCTAGCTTGCAACCCAGATTGGATTTGTACTGAAGGCTCATCAAAATGCATATCAGAAACAAGATCTACCCATCAGCTTGCTGAGATTTCAGGTCAGTGATGGCAGGGCAGCTTTATCAGAACAGAGCAGGGAGAGGAAGGCTTACTACTGTGGCTGATAGCTGAAGGAATCATTCTGGAAATATGTGTGCTTAAAACAAATCTCTAGTGGCTTAAAATATTGGCTATACTGAGCGTATGTGTATGGTATGCACATAAACACAAACATAAAGAGGTCATACATATGTATACATGAGTGAATTCATGTATATGTCTATGCACAAGCAAACATACACACATGGTCTGTGCTACATCCTCTGTGTGCATTTACAATATCTTACCCATGGGAACAAAAATAATTAGGCTAACCCTGCAAAAAGGCTGGCAGGCAAACCAAAAGTAGCCACATGGAAAAAAGGAAGAATACAGTTTCATAAGCCACTGCTCAAATCTCCCACTTATTTGCATTTTTTATTCAAATATCTACCTAGGTAATGCATCTCTCACTATTCCATTAAATTACAATCTTAATTTTGCTTTCTTGCTCAGATGCTTTGGATATAATTAATAACAATATTCAAAATGTGCCTCCCCTACCGCATTAGGTCTGTACATACAGCATCTGTTTTGCACTGCCTATTAAACCACACTCCTCTGTCAGAAAAAATGGTGCCTATGGATGCGTTCGGCATGCAAAAATACCGCGAATGAGGGGTTCTCCTTCCACCCCGCTGCCTTGGTCACTGCCCACTTTCCAAGCCCTAGTGCCAAGCGGGTTGGGAGAAGCCAGATTGCCTCCGAGTGTTGACTCCATCCACGGGTTAAAACAATGCACACAGGGGATTTTGTGGGCCTCTTTCATTGACCTGGTTTCTTCCCACACAAAACCCAGCTCAGGGGAGCGGTTTGAACAGAAGGTCTCATATCATGTCTTTCCACCTACAGACAGGGTCCCTGTGGAACGGCTTCCCACCTCCCAAGTCTCCGAAATAGCCCCTTGCCATGAGTCTGACTTAACTTCTGTCGTGGGGCGCCGGTCAGGGTGCATCTTGCCCCGAGGATGTACCTGAACAGACAGGTAGTAGCAAACGGAAAGGAAATACATTCACTCCTTCATATAATGTCCAAGTCCTCTATGAGATGTGGAGCTTTATTGTTCTTACCTGGAATGTAAAGTGGCCCATTTGATATAACACTGGAAAATGAAGGTCAGTGAAGGTCCTGTTAAGGAACTGGGCTTAGTAACAATTTTTATCAGATTTCAGTTTGGGGGAATCATCCCTTTAAGGTATTTGCCATCTGTTACAGGAAAAAAGTTGCTACACAAATAACATACATAAAACACATCCATTAGGGCTTAATAGGTGTGCTAGAGATAGGAATGCCCACTACATAACATCTGCAAATATGGCTTTATTATTCTACTTCATTGCCCATAATAAATCTTTCATTATTCTGAAATTAAAAGCATGGCCAGCACCCCTTATGCAAACCACCCCTGGTATTCCTTTACAACATAAGTGACCGTATCAAGCAAAAGAGAAAACAACATTAAAAATAACCAAAATTTGGTGCTTGACCAAGAAAATCCAAAACACCTGCTGCAACAATGCCATGAAACTCTAAGCTCAAGCACCCGCGAGCACGTTTGTCATCCATCAGCTCCTGGTTTTGCAGTGAAGGAGCGGGTCTCTCCCAAACTCCGTCTTCTCCGCATGTCCCAGTTTAGCCGCACAAGGCCAAGCAAGGTCCTCCGTCTCTGCAAAAACCAGACGGGACCCCATCGCTACCCCATTCAGCTCGCTCTGTTCCTGGCTGGTACTCTCAATGCGTCTCCTCCTAGAGAGATCTGAAACTGGTCCACCGATTTTTACTGGTCCCTACAGCGGGGGGTGAGACTGTCGTAACCTCACGGAGCCCTCCGCTGATGTCAGCAGGGAAACGGCTATATCGCTATATCGCGCCTCAAATCAGAGAGGCATACGGAGGGCAAACCACATTAGTCTCGCTGAAGGCAATGCCTCGTGTTACAGCTGGGACATAAATAGGGGAATACAGGAGAAACTCACACTTCAACATTAACCAGTGTCACCTCGCTGGTCCAAAATATGCTATGTGCTCCCTTCTTTTAAGACCAGTTAGCTTCACGGTGACTGGGCTGCTTCTTTAAAATGATCCGCAAAGGAAGACTATTTCTAAAACAAAGCTCAGGAATATGTCAGTCTGAAAGCAGGACTTGCACTTGAGTGATTAGCAATTATGCATCCTGCAGTTAATAGTCTCCACATATGTTAGCATATATATTAATCTGTATGTTAATCTCTCTCCTTTTCTGAGGATTTTCTCTATATTACCCTCACCACCCTGACAATAAAAAAAAAAAAAAAAAGAAATTCACGGAAGAATGATGGTGTTTATGTAAAGAGAGACATTGCCTGATTAGCATTAGCTGTGCGCTCATTATAGCGCAAGAAAAAATTAGAGGGGAGGGGAGGGTTGGAAGTAGGAGAGAAGGCAGAGTGAACTCCGTGTTGTTTGCAGAATGTATTTTTCATGGAGTCTGCAAAATGCTTTGGGGGGGGGGGGGTTGCATGACTGGATTTTGTAATCCTCATAACTTGGAAATCAATAAGATAAATGGAGGAGAACTGAACAGCTAGTGGCCTCAGTCTTGATGATTCCAGGATAAATCCTTTTAATAAACATGAAACTGCAGCAGAGCAGAAACTCTAAGTCCTACTTTTGATTTAAAGATGTTTACCTCCATATCTGCTACATTTCTTGGGTTTTATTCTCCTCCTATCTTTTCAATTTTATCTTTCTGGCTACCCATACGGTTAACTGTTTTTTGCATTTATTCTTCAACGATGAAGCATGCGTGTACGTACAAAACACATTAATACATGCAGACAGTGGGGACATACGTATAGTTTTGCTTTGTAGTGGCTCCCAAGAAGACTTAATGGAAAATTACTGTCATCCTATAGTTATTTTGTTCATGCTTGAAACATACTGTTGTCTGTATGAGAGATTCACATTTGTGAAACATGAAAAGGTAGAGGAAAGGATGGGAAATATCATTTACAGAAAACTTACAGATAGATTTTGCTGGTGGTGGTGACAAAGGAATTGTTTAAAAAAATGAAACAAACTACACTGGTTTCGCAGCACTAGGACTCCTTCGCTAGTTAATCCATCAGAATTGGGATTTGACAAAGCTTGCTTTGTATTAAAAATGTTTGATTAATTTATACATTTCTACAGTATAACAACAAGAATTTGGAAGTTCAAGATTTAATATCTAGGCTTTCCTTGATATACACAGGGGAAAAAATACATTTAGATCTCTCATTTATTTTCCAATTAACTGTTCTTTATCCGTGCATTAATATTACAGATGTCTCAAGAATAATTAAAACAGATAAGCAATTTATAAAAATCTTCACATTTCATGCTAATTACCATAATGTAATGTTACATTTCTATTAGCAGCTTTTGTTCCCTCCCCCCACCCTTTACTTCTAGCAACCCTGGGGCCTTCGCCAGTCAGCACGTTATAAATCTTTGTTAAAATACGACACGAAGCTAAGAAGCTTCCAACAAAGCAAATTGGACAGTGATGGAGCTCTCCTTTCTTTACCTTCATTTTCCAACAGCCAGCCTGTCATCAAATATGAAAACAATGAAGTTTTTTCACAACTTGTCGCTGTGAAGGCTAAGGGGCTCCCAGGACAGAGGGTTGTGAGTGTGGACTTTGAAGGATCACAGCCAGGCCATGAGAAAGGCAGAAGAGAGCAACTTGATCCTAGGACCCTGTTGGAGACATAAATCATGGGCCCAGGAAGGAACTGTAGAGTCGACATACCTAGTACCACCATATCACACAATTATATTCACAAGCAATTAAGTCCCATCTGCAAATGAGTTGGTTTATTTGTTCCCACCATTCCTACGCAAGATTATTACAGGGATTTAAAAATAACCATTCTAAGGGGAATTCCTACTGATGTTTAATGTTCAAGCCATCAAGTCAGAGGACAGAAGTAGTGCCATGGGGTATTACACAAGCTCTCCCATACCTCTGTTCCAGCCATCAGTAGAACCAAACACGTAGTCAAGCTAAACAGCATGGTTATCGTGAGCAGTTTGGCGTAAGAAATAAAAACAGGTTCAAAACGCTGATCTTGTGAGCAGTTTACACTGATAAAAAGGTTTCCTTTGCTGAAATATGAGAGTTCATATCAGTAAAATTATGTACATGCTCAAGTGTTTAAAGGAACGGGATACACTTGTCCAGTTAATTATCTAGAATGAACAACATGATCAGCTCCACTGGTATCAATACCAATGGCCATCACGTTAGCCCGCGGACATGCCGAGGCACGCACACGTGCGCACCCCTTCCACGCCGGTGCTGCACGGCAAAGCCAAGCGCTCACGTGTGCTCTTAGTTGCATCTCTCAGCAGCCTCTTCCACTCAGCCTTTGAGCAGTAATTTGTGTCATAATACAGATAATGTACCTCCATATGTTTCAAAAATACTCTCATCTAAGCTTTCAGAAATAATAATGTAGTTTAGGTTTCATTTTGTTTTTATTCCTGAAATAGACTTTGATACAAGGCAGTGGAAATGAGATATTAAATAAAAATCTTGTTCTGGTGCCAAGTTCTGAAACCTTTCTTGAGGGAGAGGAGTATGTATATGCATCTCCTCAGCTGCTATGCAGTCTATTGATTCAAGGCTACAACACTTTTTTTATATTACTTAATTTATCTTTATTTATTGCAACATTGATAGCATTCAAACTGCATTAGATAATGTACTAGATAAGATACCTTTTTAAAACCTCTTACTGAGATCCTATTGGGACTGGCATGTAATTGAAAACACTTAATGGAATATTTCAGGGCGTATTGCCAGAGAATGAACAAGAGAATCACATTTCATTTTAAAATGCCATACAAAAATCACTTAAAATGATCATAGCTGTGGTTTAGCGTAGAAAAAGATGGGTATTATAATTTACATAGACTTTCTTTCTTTCCAAAATTGTTTTCTCTCTTTGTTACATTTGACAACTCACCCACTGTCTTTTCAGAAATGCCTGACATTCCTTTTAATTAAGTAGTGAGGGGCGACAAGTGATACATTTTCTAAAGATTGCTGAATGCACTGGGTGTGTTTTCAGCCTCAGGGCCAAATCCCAATTTGGTTCACTCCCTCGGGAAGAAATATCAGTGCTTACGAGTTCTGCCTTGACCTACTCCATGATGGTACAAAGCTAGATTGCAATACTCTTAGTTAGGGCTTGGGTTGCAGGGTCCTTACTTCTTTAGTTAGTTAGGCCATAATAATATTTAGGTCTTGGAGGGCTCCAAACTGTTAAGTTCTGAGGTTTCTGATGACAATAAAGCAAAATCCAGCCAAGACACTTTCCAAGCTGGAGGTCTTATCATGAATTTCCGAGGTGCTTGCACAGTCTCAAACAAAAGGAGACGGCCTTCTTCATCTTTTATAAGTAAAGGGAGGAACAGAGAGTTCAAGTGGGCTTTCCTGCGATCACACAGCAGACTATCTAGAACGCTAGGAATAGCAGCCGACCTGCCTGTCACGATCACCCCATAGGCTACAGGAGGAGATCGATCCCCTGCGGGCAGCTGACATCCATACACATTCACGCTGCAAACGTACCGCTGAAACTCTGCCTCGAGCACCTTCGCATGAGGACAACTTTTGTGCAAGGAAAAAAAGTTTCGACCGAGAATATCATAGTCGGGAGAAGCACTAAAAGGCATCTTCAGCTGACACAAAAAAAAAAATCTCTAAGTTAGATGAATAAAAGCAAGGAAACTCATTTCAGATGTAAATTTTCAAAACGTGACTGTCTCTACACACAGAGGCAAGTATACAATATTTTGCTGATTCAGCCTCAGCCAACCTTGTACTAGGAGCCTGTCTTCATATATGTAAAGAATTACAAGGGAAATACATAAACGTTTAGTTGTACCTGTGCGACTTTAGGAGCCTTGAGCACTCAAACCCCTTTTACCCTAATTTTGTAGACTAATATTGTTTAATTGCTACTGACATTTTAGCTCTAATGAATGCTAAAAGCATTCATGCCACAAAGACGTGTGTCACCCAGCTCCACTGCATTCTAACAGCAGGCAAAGAATCCACCTGGGGCAAATAATTGTGTTTAATTTAGCCTCTGTTCCTTTTGCAGTCTCCTTTGCAAGCTACATTTCAGAAGTAAACAGCACCGGATTGTTTTCATCCTGGCAATGGGCAAGAGAAACAGGTCCTTTTTATGGCCTGGCATTAAAAATTAGGGCTAAATCCAAATAAAAATCTTGAATTAAAAATTCCTCCACACACTGGGTTTTGACATGCAGCTCCAGAATAAAATGTCTTTGAGTCCTGTTTGTAAGTAACTCTTCTCAGAGGAATCTCTTAACATCGGTCAGCCAACATCTTAAAGGGTATAGCTCATCTCTTGTCTATAATCCTGGTCCTGGATTTGCACGAGCACAGGAACGTGACCACACATTATCACCATATGTCAATGTATATTTGCCTGCAGGTTTGAGAACCACATTAGTAAATAGGCCCTTCATAAATGTGCAGCGATGACAAAATATAGCAAATATTCTGAGAACTAGCTCATCCTTTCCACTTGTCACTATCTACAAGAGTCTGTACTGCTATCAGCTAATAGTCCCTGCAGGCAGATTTTTCCCACTGGGTGCTCAGAAACGATGGGGTTCACTGGAGCTGTTCTCTCTTCTGTTCTGTTGAGTCCGTTGGAATGATGACTTTAAAATCTGGAAATCAAATGGGGCGAGGAAGCCACTAGCACCAAAACTGAGATGGCTTATCAGCCTGATTCCCGTTTTGCAAAGGGCAGCCCCAAGCATTCCCTGGTGCTGAGAGATCTCATCTTATAGAGAGAAGCCAAATGTGGAAAGAGCCTGTGGTGGGCAGAAATCTCCATACCAGAATGGAAATCGGAAATCAACACACTCAGATTACAGCCTATGGAAAATAAGTTGAATGTGTGAGCTGTCTGTGTTCATGGTCTTGCCACTGGAGGTGTGAGTGATTTACCACCTCCTTGAGCAGCACCGGCCAATTTATTCAAAATCATATCATGGTCTTCCTAGCTAATAAAAGCAATCCAGTGTCAGTCACACCGTCACTAGTAATTAACGCCTCTTTCAGAATACATTCAAACCTCTCAAATAAAACAATTGCCTAGATAACATCCTATCTGCCTCTTGCAAATCCTACGCACATTCCCACCAAATGCTCCTGCCATTGACTTCTGAGGCAAAGTGATAAAGATTGAACAACACACGGCATATGTTCACAGCTGGGACATGTCAAAAGCAGGTTTTGAACCAAGGCGTAGCACAGAGATGCCCCAAGCAGCAGAGATAAATATCTTCCTTATGGCTATGATTTAAAGCCCAGGTTTACACTGTTTGACCTCATCTGCCTTTGACAAAGTCACAGGTACCAATGACCTATTTCTGTTTACAGTGCCAAGCTGGGGTGGATGTTGCCTTGGAGGACACACTTCATATATCCTCTGGTATCTGAGGTGATGAACACAGGCAGGATACAAAAAATAAGTAATCACTGTGGTGAATGTGCCATGCAATTTCACATACCCATCACAGGGGAAGGGGTTTGCAAGGGTATATGTGTGGTGCCGCTTGCCAATAGACACAGATTGTTTAACCGTCACCTCCAGGCAGTAAAACCGGTTGCCAGTTCAAGTGCCAAGTAATTTTAAAGGATAATTATTAACCTTACTGAAGTTATTAGAGACTAGCTACTGGGAGACTTGTGAAGTGTGAATTATCGCTATCCGTCTGACTGGGAAGGATAGCTAATCCCCTCAAACATTTTATGCTGAGCTGAAGATTATCCCCCTTTTTAGATATTAGAAAAATCTTTAGAAAGGATCAAATTACACACAATTTTTACAGTTGTGAGAAAGAATTTACAAGATTTCTCTTCCATTTCTCTACCACCCACCCACCACCCTTCATACCCAACCTTCTTTCCAACAATATGTTAGGAAAACACAGTTCTGTCTCAGCCCTCTCTGATACTGCCATCTTCTTACTACACCACAAGCAGCGAAGCAGTGATGTGAATCTCATTATATCTTCCATGGAAAACATTTCTAAAGATGATAGCAGAGCTAACACCATGTGCTGAGGCAGTCAGCACAGCTCTTTCAAGGTCCCACAGTCTCCCCTCTTCTTCCTTCCCACCCAAAGTAAAATTTGTTGTGCTGAGGATATAGACACTTCCCCCCCGCCCCCTTCTTATCAAGCCACTGGTGAACTACCACTGCAAGGCAGCGTGGTTACCTTCCTCTCCTCCCCACCACTTTCACACAACGCTGTCCCTAACGTTGAGTTTTCGGTACCTGTCCCAGAGCCAAATGCCACTATGGAACATTACAAGGCCACATCCTGCGAAGGAAAGCGTGAGCAAGCAAGCTCTTCTGCGTCTACCAGGGCCACCTTGCTTAAAGAAAGCTTCACATGTACATAGTACTGAAAAGAAACGGAGGTTAACTGGAGGGGAAGAAATTAAGAAAAGCTGTGGCCCAATTTTGGTAGTGTCTCTTCAGTCCCCTTGAAAAGGGAAACGATAGAGTATCACCACAGCATGCCCTCTTGCATATGGTGTTCCTCACCATTGGTGTCTCAGCCCTGCCCTAACACACAACCCTGTGTTCGCACATCCTTTCTCCCTGGGTGTCTGGCACAGTCATCTGTGAGAAACATTCAGAACTTGACTATTTCTGCAACAATCGCAGAAAGGTGCTCTCAGTAGCCCCAGAGATGCTAATGTCTTCGTTCCAAGCCCCAGCTGATGATGCTTCCACCCATTAAGCTCCTGCCACGTACCTGCATCCATACATACTGGTGTTAACTGCACAGATGGAGAGATGGTTTCTGATGTGAGTTACTGCCATTTCCAATCCACGACTGGCGAGTGTCTGCCACTAGGGAAAGCAGTAAATTTCAAAAGTCTGTCCTTTGTTGATTTGTTACCCATCTCATGGCTGCTTCCTCTCCTCCCTTCCACATGTCTCTGTTGAAAAAGCACATTTCTGTTGGCATGCTTTGAAGGCATGTTCCCTTGATTATCTTGCCCTTTCTTCTCCTATCCCCAGAGCTTTGTAACTGCCTTTTTTACCCCCAAGAGAAAAAAAAGTACTATGCTGTTGTGTTCCTTTTCAGGAACTTTTACACATTAGTGCACACAGGTTTGCATTCCTCATACTGCTGGTTTCCTCTCTATACACCTTATTTCTTGATGCAGGATCAGGAAATATCTTCCTCGAGGACCATACAAAAGCAAAATTTTGCTATTTCTATTGCACTAGAAGGGGTAAATCTATGTGACAGTAAGATTGCAGAAAATGCGATCACCCAGATTCCCACCACAGAGCAACCCGTGTTTTATACGGCCACAACTGATAGAGTGACCCCAGAACTGTGAGGCAAGTGAGAGTCCAGCAAACATTTTCAGTGATTCCCCTAGTATCCCACGGGGATTTTTTTTGGTCTTATTTTTGTTTGGACTTTTCTGAATGTGGTACTAGATTAAACGTGAATTTTGTATTTCTTATACTATCTCACTTTACCTGAGCATGCTCTACTTACGTGCTACTTTTGTGCCAGTAATAGTCACCTTAGTTTCTGGAATAACTAACAGACAGGGACAATTGTACCAATGCATTCACTTTTATGGAGCATCTGGTATCTTTACTTTATTCTCTAACTTTACCTTAAAGTTCCCAAAACACTGACAGTCTCTTCTCTATATTCTAAATGAAAAAGAAGCCTTTTGTTACCTATTTGCCTTTTTTTATAAAGGTCCTGGTGACATAGTTCGTAAACTGCGAGAATTCTGGGACAGCATCATTTAAGAGAGGATTTTAAACTATTCTTTTATATTGATGGGCTAGCTTAATTTGCTGAATTTCTTGAGCCTTCTACCAGTCAAATGTGAAAATCAAAATTAATTTGTTAATTATTGGCATTTGTTTAGACAGAAGGGGAAATAAACTGTTGCAGTCTCTGTGTATACAGCCTGGTAATGCATATATAAATATGTATTTAGCTATAGATTCTTCTTAATCACAGTCCAGAGGCCATTGCACATCCAAAGAAGTATTACTCATTTCATAAAGTGTAAGGCTGAGATGTGGGAGTTCTTTTCCTTCATTCCTTTCCTGGATTTTTTGATTAATCCAGGGCATGGCTTGAGTTAATAATTTCTTCCTTTCATTTTATTATACCCATTTTGTCCATCTGGATTTTTTTAGCTTGTTCATTCTCTGGAGAGAAGTTGTGTGTGTTCACACAGTGCTTAGTGCGCTGCAGCTCTGAGTTCAGGTGAAGCCTCTAACTAATTCCTAAGTAAATACCACCCCCAAAGGAAGTATTCGAGCCCTCAGGTTTTGTCCCACAAAGGCTTCCTGGCTGGCTAGTACAAGGTATGAGGCTTGCCCTGCCTTTAATCTTGGAGGACCCAGCCACGTGTTTGCACTGGTAAGAAAAAAATCAAAACGTAGCTGTATTGTGCTGGCTGGGGGGAAGGGGTAGGGAAGGTCAGCCTAGACAGGAAAAAAAAGGGTGAGAACAACTGCTTCACCGGTCTGCGTCTCTGAAGTTACTCTGCCAACGGGCTGATGCTCTCCCTTTAGACAAGGAGGGTCTTTTACCATTAAAGGTCTCACCTGCAGCAAAAACCTCTCTTTTCAGTTATGTAGCGAAGCATCCTGAAAATATATTACATCAAATTAATAATGCCTGATACTCAGTTTTTATATACCTTGCTGTTGGAAGGGAAAGTCTCCAGGAAAATTTTATTTAATTTATATATTGCATGCCACGATCAACTTTTAGATGAATTTAAAATAAATTACAAAAAATATCTCAGTGTGACATGCCAGCTATATCAATGTTGTCACAACAGCAGCAACTCCCTCATCAATAAATAAAGCTAGTCTGGGTCCTTCAGGGTGTTTTACTCCTTGTAGAAGTCTATTCCAACACACAGCCCCTCTGATAGCTACTACCACCTTTCTGATATGGTAGCCTTTTTGAGGCTACATGCATCCACAGTTACGTTCTACTTGTTATCACGTCAATATTGTCCCTAACTTCAAAAATTAATCTTGACTGTAGCTGTCTCTCCTCCCAATATATTTAAGTGAGAAATCACATCACCCCCTCTGCCTTTATTTTGCCAAGCTAAAAAATATCATGCTTTTTTGTTCAGGTTTGGTCACCGTTAGTGCAGCCCATTCTCCAGAAGCCCTTCTCCACACCCGTGCCAACCTGGATCGCTCCCGCTTAAAAATGAAGTCTTAGGAGAGGTTGCAGAGCATCGGATGAGATTTTCCTCATAGTACAACAGTCTGCTCTGCTCATGGTACAACAGCACAGATATTCTTCATATCAGAAGCTACTTGGGGAAATTAGCCACCCAAGTGTCATTTCACCTGGCTTAAAAGTTCTTGATTATTCCATAACATAGTTTCTTTTTTTTTCCCCAGTCCAAGCCCTCATTTCCTAAAAAACACATACACATTATTATTATATTTTTGACACAAATCGAGTCTAGGAGTCATTATTGTTTTCCAGACTTTCCCATTTTACTGGGTGGGAACCACTGCTTTCTAGCCACATTTACTCACTATAAACTTATAAGCAGCTATAAACTTGGTAAGATTATCTGATTTTCTCTTGATTCCAAGATATTTCCTCTGCTGTTTGAATGTGTTACAGAGCCCCAGAAACCTGTCTACCTGTCTTCCACTGTGAGGAAAAGGTTTAAAATCACCACAGTTGATGGCACAGCAACATCCCATTGAGCAATGGTGCATCTAAATTGGTAAGGATGAAGCCAGCCTGTTACCCAGGATCAGCAGGGTGAATGGAGGTTTGAGAACATGAAAAAGTAAAATAAAGATTTTTTTCATGGTCCTTTTCCTTTATTTATAGAGGATTCTGACTGGAGGACTGTGGTCCTCTGGGGACTTGGAGAGCAAAGTCCCAAACGCTGCAGTCAAACTGCTTGGGTCAATGAGACCTCGCCTGAGTAAGCAGGGAGTTTCAGAGTATTTAGAATCTAGGCCTATTAATCATTCCACTCTGCACACATCTTGGCTCATGAAGGTGTTAAATTTAATTCTTACCAAGTCTTAAATGAGACTCTGACTCCTCTTGCATCCAATGTTCAGGAAGAGTTCTTTCACTGGAATAAGAACATTCCCATATGTGTTTATTTCAAGGAAATGCATCCATTTTTGGTTCTTCGGTTTCCTTGATTGCATTTCCCGAGATGTACATCTGCTCTGGAGTCACTGCCATAGATTTTTTTCTTTCTTTCTTTCTAGACTTCATTTCTTGCTACAGTCCAGGCTTCGGTTCATCAATTTTCAGCCTGGGTGACTTTAAAAAAAACCACTATTAACTTCCTCCTGTTGTGTATATCTAAATATGGTAGTGTCTTTTCCTATGAAAAGCTTTGCCAAGAGACTGTTAATTCAACCTTGTGTCATTATATCTTTCATGGAAATCCATGATGTGGAGAGGTCTTTACCATCTGCTTCCATCAGGAGGGTTATCTCAGTGTCTAGACACTATACTGATAGGCTTTTTAGGTTGCTGATAGATAGACGGGGCTTTGGAGAGCTTGCGTTTAATCCTCTTCAGATGTGGATGGATGTTTTCCGGCAGTCTGGGATGAAGTTCAGGATTGTATTTCAAACAAATTTGTCCTGGAGTGTAAGTGGGACAACTTTGGTTAACAGTAAACTCTAACAGGTCTGAGGGATTAAATGTGGGATTAAATAATATGAGAATCAGAAAGCCTGCATTTTGATATAAGATGTTTATCTTCTTTTGGTTTTTAACACAAATTAAAATTCTTTGAGCAGAGTAAGAAGTTATTTGCACACTTCTAATGGTAATGGTTTCCTTTAAGGAAAACTGTTATAAAAAAACATAAAAAAGCAAAATAGAAAGGGAGCGTGTGCCTATATGCACATGGAACTTTTATCACTGACACTTTAAAATACATAGATTATATAAAAAAATATTTTTAAATCTTGGTGGCTGCTCGCCATTTGTTTATTTTGGCACAATTCTGTTCTCAGAAAATGAGAATAAGGCAAACAAACATAATCCTGCCCCCCATCGCGTTCTGGGTCTTGTGTGAGAGCACAATGCAGCAATGTTTGGGTCTCGAACAGCAGAAAGCCGCGTCTGTTCTGAAAACCTGCCTCTGTGGAAACTTTTAAAACTGCCAGACATTCCTGTACTGTGAGGTGTATGTCCTCCAGCAGCTCTCCTGGGGTTCCTGCAGTCCCCAGCATGAGGAACGCAGTCCCCCTGCAAGGTGGTGAGTACCCCCACGAGCAAGTGGTTTCAAAGATGCTGAAAGTGCTTTTACCTGCCAGGAGGATCTCGCTATCAAGACGCTGGTTCTGCATCCGTGCCCTTCTCTGGCTGCTCCGAGCACAGCTCTCAACAACTGCCCCCACCTCGACCTCCTCGCTTGCGAGCATCCCTGGGCAGACCCGTACCGCTCTTGCCCTGCCTCCTTCTCTTGCCCCAGCTCCCCAGCCATCTCGCAAACTGCGTTTGGTTCCTTTGGGTAGTACAGCTAGGAGGTCATACGTACAATTTGCCTTCAGGAGAACTGGTTCATCAAGGGGAGTTCCTCGGGGAACAAGTCCGGGACTGATCTTGTTTTTATTATTTACCAATACGAAAGTAGGAGTGTGAATGAGTGAATGAAAATTAGCCCATAGCTAACACTATCAATACGGAAGACGGAAGGAAGGAAGATCTTGTTGCCCTTTCAGGCTGAAGAGGTAGAAACACAAGTATAAAAATCATGCATTTTAAGAACTAATAATGAATATCTAATGAATATCTGTTAAGAGATGGAATCAACTGAAAAAGCAGAGAGGATAGACTTGTGTCCAGATTAGTCCCATACAGTATTGTATGGCTCTTGGAGATACATGGCAACTATCTCCAGCAGAGGAAAGCAAGCATTCACTCCCTTATAAGAAGACATTGATAGCATCCCCACAGGAACATTGTACACTGTATTCTGACAATCCACGCTTATGAGCGATAAAATTGGGAATGAAGGATGTCCATGCAACCAACCAGGAGAATGGAAGGACTATCATGCAAGAAAGATTAAAAGACCTAGGCCTGCTTAGCCTAGCTAAATACAAGCTTTAAGGAAATATGATTGTTCAGGATAAATGCACGCAGATGGAGGAGAACTACTGAGGTTGCCAGACAATCCTGGCAGCAGAACAGGTAGAAGGGAGCCATGGATACAGCCATGCTGGGAAGGAGACAGTTTCTAACCACCAGTGTCCAGAGATGCAGATCTCAACATGTGGAATAGCAGCATATTTTTCAGTGTCTTCAAGACAGAACTGGACGTGTTCTGAAGGAGACCACAGAGCATGGCTTCTGGCAACCACAGAGGACTGAGCTGAGTGACCCCACACATCCCTCACTCTGTGCTCAAAGCTGCTTCGAGCAGCCCGTGATTGTCAAGGAGCACAACAAAGCCAGGCAGCCTTCTTACATCGCAGTACTCTTTCAGTTTAAATTTCAACTACAATACCAAAGTGAAGAGACACCAAAACTTTGACATGTTTGTCTTTCCTGCCTGGAATTTAACCATCCTCTTGAACAGCTGTCTACAGTTCTGACTTCCTCAGCTCCCCAGTTCCCAGGGTATGGCTTTGCTCTTCTCTCCCTCTTTCAAGAATTTGTCTCATCAAGCTTTCAAACTTTTTTTTGTCAGCCTGGTTCAACTGTGGAAGACAATTCTGCACAGTGTTGGAGAAGGAATTTAAAATCCTGCTCTGGAGGCGAGTCCTATATATTAGCTAAAACATATTTGTCAGCGCATACTTCAGTGACTGCACAGCAGGAAACCCTGCGTATAGGGCTGAAGGACAGTTTAATTTGCTGCCTCTTCAGTCATTTGCCTATTGAAAGACTGTTACAATGCAATGTACATTTGACATAATAGGCTGGATTAAGTTCACCAACACACCCAATGCAAGCTGCTGACCAGACCTCGAGCTTATCAAGAGTGCTGTGTGCCAGGTTGGCATGCACACATCCCAAATCTTTCATTGCCAGGCCTGTAAAACATCTGAGCCTTTTCCAACACAAGATGGTCCTGCAGCAATATTCCCTTTTGTCCACCAAAGTCAAACTAGTAAATTATCATTGGTAAGCCAAACATGGGTTCAGATGCACACTTCTGCACAGAGGAGCACAATTCGATTCTTCCGATAGAAATTTAACACCACCTTTCCTGAAATGGTTTGCTTGAAATGTTAGTTGAGTATTTTCCTCTGAAGCATGGTAAACCGAGCGTTGCTCTAACTTGTTCTGGCAGCCAACAGTGTCAAGATACCATATCTGCAGGTGAAGATACACAGCCGAGGGATTTATGGGATATGCTCTTTGATGTCTGGCAGTCTTGCATGGAGGACAAGTGGATGCCCTGCCTTTGCAGCACCACAGAAAGCTGATGCTGGAATGAGCAGCTCTGGGACAGGCTGAGCTATACATTTCCCTTCAGCTGGGATTTAGAAGTCAGAACGATTGAAAGGACAGGGCTTTTTACTTGTGTTTTGTAGCCAGCCAGAAGAATGCATGCTTTCTGGTCTGAGACGCTGTATGGCTATCAGTGTCTGGTTTTCGTAACCATCACTTGTTATTGTTACCTCACAGAGAATAGCAGGCAAGCTAGGAAAAAAACCATGTTTGTTTATCTAAGAAGTTCTTATTTGACAAGTGAAAAACTAGAAATTGGATAAACGTGAGAACGATCTGCTGTGGAAAAAAGTACTTAGTTGTAACTCAAAACCCACCCAAATTGGTGGTCTGCAATATGATCAGAAATAAAGGAACGCAAATATGCAGTATGAATACAGGTATCCATCGTATCTGATCTGTGAAAGAAGAGCTTATATTCCTGCTCCCATGTGGGTTATAGCTCAGAATTCAAAGCTCCGACTGCAAAAATGTAGAAATCTGTTAAAAACATAACTGCTCTTAACCAACAGGCATATCATAAGTCCTCAGACTGTAATTTATCAGCTATTTAAATAGAAAGGGATTGATCACAAGAGGCCTCACAAATCCTATCCCGCTGTCAATATTCAATAGTGTTTTAACGTACTGAAGAGTGTGTTGCCCAAAACACTGGGGTGCTATGATTTACTGGCTAGGATTGATTATGTTTCTGGTAGCACAGATGGCTGAAGTTTTCATCAGAGGAATTTCTCAATATGATGAAATAAATTCTCAGCTGCCACATCAGGGCATGAGGGTCCTTCTCATTGGGGAGAAGACAGCATGCGGACTTGCTTACAGGTGCGTCTGTCGTATTTGTGACCATACACACAGTTCCTCCTCTTCTCTCTAAATGCTTTCAGACTATATTCTCCTGAAGAAAGCTTCCAGTTATCAGTTAAAAGCAACAAAAGTGCCAACTGAAACAGCAAGCACAACCATTTAATGAGTGAAAGGAAGAAGATAGTTGGATCCAGCCACTGCTTGACAGGTCTTGCTAAAGGTTAAATTCTGACCAGTTCAGCACAGAAGCAGTAGGATGAGAGAAGAAAGCCTATAGACTTGCTTCTCTCTCAGATCAGGGACACACTTGCATTTCTTTGCATGTAGAAGAAGGGGGAGAAAAAGAGCAAGAGCAGAACCAAGACCTATTGAAAATTCCACTTGTCATCTATGCTGAAGTGCGGTCCAACTTTTAAGTTGGTCATTTCTGAAGCAAAGCATGCTCACATACTTTTCCTGAACTGCTCTGTCAATTCAGTTTCAGCACATGGGAATCTCTGCCAGGTTCAAACAGGGTAGACAAGGAAAAGATCTCCATTCTACACAGAGAGAACCATTGCCGTGATCCCACTAATCAGGACATATGCTTTCCCAAACCACTTGGACTTCTGCACCCACTTCCACAGCTTCAATTGCCTGCAGTCCTGAGATGGCTACTGACAAAGTTTGGTGTCTGCGCACACTTCTGAGCTTGACTTTGTTGGGTAACAGCTCCATTGTGAAACTGGCTGCCACAGATCACAGCTGTGTTGGGATATACTGCCATTTGGGTAACACAGGCCACCTTTCTGAGATGCCAGAAACGTTAAGGTTGTTTGCCAGAGATACCAGATACTAGGAGCTATAAAAGGCTTCCTGGCCTCTGAATGCATTGCTATGTAAAATTGGCTTGCTTTTGCCTTCTTTCTTATGCCTTTTTTTTTAATGAACAGACTTTTGTAATATTTTCTATCATGGCATGTATGTTGTTATCCTAGACTAAATGCAGATATGTCATTACTTATTTATCTGGGTGTGATTTGGACCTAACTCCAATTCTTCCAGATAGAATAGGGACCATATAGAGAAATGTTTCCTTTCCTGTTAAATACTTATCAGCAGGCTTAAAGAGTCGAGCACGTTTTGCTCAAAAGACATCATTCACTGACAGCAGAGAATATGCAGGACTAACAAAGGCAAAATCATCCATCTTTTCTCTGACCTCAGCCTGCTATAGACCTTCACTACCGTGGGGATGTTTTCTTACAGATGTACTTACTTTACAGCTGGAATATAGCATTTCTCCCCACTGCTGGAAACAGAGAAGCTCCTGCTGGCTCAGAGCAGAGACACTTTCTCTTGGAGCAGAACTTTCCCTGATTGCTCACTGGATGTAGAACAGCTCACAAAGCTGAGAGGTCTCGCAAGCAGCACCTTCCCGTTACCTCTGTTCATAGACAGGAATTCTCACGCAATGACAGTTAAATGAGTGAGAAGTCTCACTGAATCACACTGCGAAATTTTCTCCTTGCTGGAGTGAGACAGTGTGCTGTAAAAAGCTGCTTGAAAGTGAACAAGTCGCAGCTGAAATAAGCGAGAGCTGACAGGTTTGGTCCTGCACATTACATTCCTTTGTAAACCAGGGAGATGCTTTCTGCGAAGATTTTCCATGCTCCATTAAAAATAAAAAATCTTTTGTCTTGCATATATGCTGTAGACAGAGACTGCTTAACTGTAATGGTGGATGGGATTTATAAGGAAAGCTACACTTCTAAAGCAAGTGAGGAGAAAAAAAGGGCTTCATACATTTAAAGGATTACATTTCAGACTGTGGAAGGATAAGAAAATAAGTTTCACTAAGCATTACTAACAACACAGAAAGCTACCATCTGAATCTCGAGCACGTACTAGGGATAGCTTTCCAAGTCACAGGAGCATGCTGCAGGGCTCCAGGGTTCTCCTGTTCTCCATAAAGCTTCAGCTAGGAATCAAGGGGAAATATTCAGAGTAATACTTGGCAAACCTACCTCTATATTCCACTTTGTCATCATCCACAACAACTCATGGCTTGCATACTGGAGAGGAAGGAATTGCTGAGGAGGAGGAAGGGATGCAGTTGCAGAAGATATGAACCTAAGTTGCAGTGGGAGATTTTAGTTAGGTTTTCGGGAAAATCATACCCCAAGCCTCAAATTTGGTGTTGCAGAAGCCAGTTTTCTACCACAAGAGTGAAAACCAATCTCTCAAATTTCAAATCTAACAAATCTGAGGCATTTTGCCTGTGTACTGTAGACAAAATTTATTTTTATTACCAGGGAAAAATAAAGCTAACAAAAATAAAAGCCGCAACTAGGACACACATAATTTTCTTCTTACAAAAAAATATGAACAACCATATATATATATGGGGAACATGCTAGCTGATACATTATCTTTTACCTCTATTTATTGCTAACTTGAGGCCAGATGCTGATGCCTTTATGCACAATGAATCAACTCTTTAAGCAACTCTATCACTGACTGAAACGGACTTGCAAGAGGACTACTCGAGTAGTCCTTAGGGGTGTCAGCACCTGGTCCGGGAAGCCACATTAATTTTAAACATACTTTTGAAAACAGAACAATGTTTAGGCATTGCCACTTTGGATTGTTAAATTGCTATGACAAACTTTGCCAACTGGCCCACGCATACACAAAACAGAACTACAAATGTTTGCATGCAGCACAGAGTGGTTACAGAATAATCTTTATATGCTTGCATGTACACACACATACATAATTCAGCTTTTTGAAGTAGAACCAATTTGAGCAAAAGACGGTCCAGAAGCTTTTACCATTGAGCTGAAACAAAAGCTGGGGTAACATGGTTCTGCTCGGTGCTCTCTACAAAGCAGTGCATCCTAACTGGAAGCATGGCTGTGTGATTCCTTTGGGAATGAGAAAGCATCCAGCCGCTCTCCTGGTAAATGGGTCACCTGTAAGGGAGCCAGCAAGCTGACGCGAAAGGTGTTCGGCAGCAACTGGCTTTTTGAGAGATCGGTTAGTTAATGGAAAATATGATCCAGAATGTGCAACAAGTGAAAGCATTTCCTTGTTAACCCACCTCTGGTATTTGCCCTGCAAATACACTCTCCAGCTTCATTTGCTACCTGATGCCCGGCCTGAAATCAGTGTCTCATACAGAAAATCATAACATGAGACAGGACACAGTGAAGGGTCATCTCAGTTCCTCCCCATCTCTGTATCAATAAACACAGAGTTGCATCTGGTACAGTATATCTAATGATTGCACTGTCCTTCCTATACGTTTTCACCAACAGAACAGCAAGAAATAAAAACTCTGAAGGTACCAGAAATTCAAGCAGTAAGACAGATGATCTGTTTTGCTTCTGAGGAAGCCCAAGACCGCCAGAGACCAAGAACACCCAAGCAGACACAAGGACTTATTCTAGGGACTGGAGCCAAATTAAGTGTTTCTTTTTAGAAAAATTTCACAAGTATCATTAATATTTGTGTTTGGGGAAACTACTGTAATGGACTGACTAATGCCCTAGAAAAAAGTGAGTGCTAGGAGTGAAGAGCTGTCACTCAGGAGAGGTTCACTAAACTTACCAGAAGCCTTTGTTTGCTTCTCTTTCTTATTTGTCCATGTCTTGGTTTCACATCTGAGAGTCACAGGATCACAAGATCACAGACCTGTTCAGGCTGGAAGGGACCTCAGTTGTCTCTGCCCAAAGCAAAGTCAGCTGCAGGATCAGACCAGGGTGCTCAGGGCTTTATCCAGGTGGGTCTTGAAAACCTCCAAGGATGGAGACTGCACGGTCTTCCTGGGTTTCTGCTCCACTGCTTGGCTGTCTTCATGGGAAAGCAGTTTCTCCTTATATACAGTCTGACTCTCTTGTTTTAACTTACGCCCATTGCTTCGTCTTCCCACCACACACTACTGTGAAGAGCCTGGCTCCATCTTCTTGAACCCTGCTGAGGAAGGCAAATATACCAGCAGGCATATTCCCAAAAATAATATGATGGGAACTTTTACAATCAGATTTAGTACGAGCACATTATCAGCTTTATGAAAGTAGACTTTTCTGAAGGTAGAGTGTTACATGTAAAGTAATACAGCCGTAGAAAAACTGATCAATTCTGGCAGAATATAGGAGCACAATCCTTCAAGACATTAAATATTTACCAAAAATAGACCAATCTGACTAGCAGTATGTAAAATTCTAATTCAAAGATTTTTTTTTTCTGTGTGGGTCCTCAGAAACAAATAAGTACACAAACTCCAAATATTTGACACTTGCATGCCCCCCCCCCCCCCCCCAGTGGTAGCTCTATATTACAGATTTTATTTTATTTTTTTAATGCTACAAGGAAGAGTACATCAATATTCTCTACAACATCTTTTGAAAACAAGCATGAACTAGGTAGGAATACAGCAGATGGAAAATCTTCATACATGTAAAAAAGAAATGTTGTTAAGCAGATGGTGATCAGTTGTTCAAGTCAATGAAAAGGAGGCATTGGTTTTCTTTGCATGAAAGATACTAGCAAAAAATTCCAGTTATGAGGGCAGTGAGGGGTGGACCACCTGGGGACTCTGAGTAGAGTAGGCTCAGTAGAGCCTTTTAAGAACAGGTTAACATCTGTTGGAAGTGAAGGGTCTACCCTGGGATACTTCTGCTTCAAGGCAAGAGTTAGATGAAGTTTGACTTCTGTCCATATTCTGGTTTCATGATATCCACCCTGGCCTCATGGATCCAGCTTTTCTTTGTCGCCTTGAAGGGTTAGCTCCCAGGCTTTTCATGTCACATGTGAATCTACAATTCAGGATTAATTAAAAAAACCCCAAAAACCCAGAAGATAACTGCAGATAAAGTATGGAAGAATCATGAGAGTGGTGCAAAGACAAAAAGGAGAGCAAATGAGTAAGGAAGTAAAAGACCTGAAGGACAACAGAGAGATGAATGCCAAGAGCGGGGTAAGACCATTCTTCAATTTGCTGAGAAGAGTGGTAGACAGTACTGTGGAGTATTATAAACACTTCCCAAGCCATAAGACGTGATTCCTCTTGCCAGCAGACTCACAACTTCACAGAAGAGCTGTGGATGGGACAGAACCCAAGAGGAAGAGTAACAACCTTGGGCTGAGAAATGCTTTTCTTAGCAAAGACTTTGCACCTTTGGGTGATAAGTATCATTCACACACATGATGAGGTAACTGAGAAACAGAACTGTAGGCTCTTGGGTGTCAGGACCAGCTCCTACCCGCTTTGAAGCCCAGTAGAAAAATATTTCTTCATTCACTATGAAGTCATACATTAGCTCTCAGCCAGAAGGCCACATGAAAGAGGATCCTGGTTCTGCCACAGCTCTTGCCCTACAAAACCTGATTCTTGAGCTCCGGTGTCAGGATGTGTTCAGGTTGGCAGGGCAGAATCTGATTTGCAAGTTAGAGCAGAATCTGGTAAAGTAACCGTATCTGCTACAGACCTGTGCTTATAAATCTGTACTTGCATTACACAGGAGGAATGGTTAGCAGTTAGATTGCCTGGCTCCCACAAAACTTTGAGGGGAACAACAGAAAAGTCTGTTGCAGCTATGCAAATGACTACACTGTTGAGTGATTGAATGAAGAGTGAAAATAAATATATCCACCACGAAGCAAGACAATTTGAATCCAGAGCACTTTTTCAGCCGTCTACAGAATATTTAATTGATATTAAATTGGAGCTTGTATAATGTAAGCAGAAGCCTTCAATTCTACCATGGCAGTCTAACCACAGAAAAAAAGAAAAACACAAGTGTCCTTATAAAGTTGAAGCCTGTGGGTTTGGATTAAGAAAGTGACATGAATTTTTTTTATTTTTTTTAAGATCAAAAGTTCAGTCTGGTTTCTTTTGTAGATTGCCCATAGTTCTGCCCTGCCAGGTTTTGGCTGAAAGGAACAGCAGAAGTATCAAAATATCTCATATATTCCTGTTCTTGCAATATTTCTGGCCCAATGAAACCCAGGCTACTTCTGCTTCCCCTGACCACTGGCTGACTGAAGTCTGTTCTTCCAGGATGGTTATTTAAGAGGTGTGACTGTCAGCCCCAGCCAAGCAGTGTTTACTTCCTCTGCCAATCCTCTTCCCCAAAGATTGCTGTCGTTTTCCCAGGGGCACGCATGCTCCGAGGAGGGCAGTGCTTCATCAACCTCTCTGAACCATATACAAGGTGGCTATTTTATTGCAGCACCACACAAAGGGTCTCCTCCCACTTCTTTTTGTGCAGCCACACATTATACATCCCCTAATGTGGGGAAGAACTGCAGACATGGATCAAAGCTGCTAATAGAATCATGGAATAAACAAGGCTTAATAGGCTAACTACTTCAAATGTGATTAAAGTTACAAGAAACCAATCCTTCTCCTTAACCAGGCCTGGCAGTTCCAGGTTAAAAACTGATTTTGTGAGGTTAGATGCTCTTCTTCCACATTAGTCTAGTTTCTGTATTTTTCCCCTGTTCCCACAAGCTGCAATTTGCACATTTCCCAACAGAACCCTGCCAAGCCATCAAACAGACAAGCTGGCAACTTTAGGGACTGAGCAGCAGTTTTAAGCAGAAGAGAAGGAGCCAGCCAACTACTCAGCTCCCTTCCCCCTCCCAGCAAGTCTCTGCTATAGTTTTGTAGGTCCTCGTATTTTTATTCACCTTGTATAACCAGTAATTTATCAAGTTGGCCTCTCCCTGTCGCTTACAGGCCTGTGTATTGTATTGATTTAAAACACAGAAGACACTAAACTTAGAGAGTTCCCTTGCAGCAGATAGTGCATGCAATTGCAACTTTCTTCATGTTCACCTTGACGGTATTTCACATATTAAAAATATGAAACAAGATTATTTTTTCATGCTAATTAAGAGTTGTTGTGACAGAGGGTAACCTAAATGTAAGAGAAATTAGCTACAGTAGTGATAGATCAGGTGTATGTTCATATTTTTTCATCTCTATAAAATATGCCATGTTGTTGTTACGTATTTGTAATCAGCCAGCAGTAAGTTCAGGACAGGAGAAGACCTGCAACTGGTGCTACCCAGAATATAATGAGACAAAATTGCTAAAGAAAGAGGAAAAAAGAAGTATTTAGGAGACACGTTGCAATAGATGTTAGATTTTGAAAGCACCCATCATTTTCTGCATCAGCGAGGCTAAGACCATTTGCAAGGCCCATACCACCTGGTAAGGGACAGCCTTCCTAAAAGGAAGAGTTAATAATCAGAAGGGACCTACGCAGAGATCTGTGTAATCGAGAACACCACAGAGGAGGCGCACAGAGATCGAGGCTGTCACAAAACAAGTGCTGGGGGACCTCGAATGAAATTAACAGGTGGCAAGTTAAAAACAAACAAAAGGAAGTACCTTTTTTTAACCCATTACGCTATAGAAATTCATTACCACAGGATGTCACAGATGCCAAAAGCTTGCGCCGCTCCAAGAAGCGATTAGACAAGGTAACGCGAGAAAAATTACCCAAAGGCTCCCGAGCACAAAGGCACGGTCGCTGCTGCAGGACGTCCCTGAGCCGCAGGCGGTGGGAGGTGGGGGAAAAGCATCGCTCTACGCTTGCCTGTTCTTGTAGCCTTCCCGACACGTCTGTCCTTGGGTACTGCCAGGGACAGGATACTCCTGCCCCATGAAGCCCTTTGGTCTGAGCAAGAAAGCCACTCTTGTGCAGGGATGCTAACCGGCAGCCAACGGACCAGGTCTGGCCAGTAAAGCACTCCAGCCTTGCCTGCTCTTTTTTCCCCCCCCGAGGAGTCCAGGAATAGCTGCTCAAGAAGCAAACGCCACGCAGATGGCTCGGCCATGCTAGCTCGTAACCCGGGGAAGCAGGGAGCACCTCGAGGGGTTTGCTCGAGACAGGACTGGGAGAAGCGTTTACCATGCGTAGGAAGGGAGAGAGATTTTGGGCATACTGGTGCGAGTGAGGGTGACGTGTCCTGCCGGCAGCACAGAGGATGCGTGCACCTACAGCCTGGGCTTAGCAGCGGTGGACACTGGAGCATATTCAGCCTTGCCTGTCCATTAAAACATGTCATAAAAGCAAAATATAGACCTGAAATCTTCTGCATCTCTCTTCTACTGTCCTAGCATGCATCCACTGAAGGCAATGGGAGGGCTGCTGTTAGCTGCTGGGGCACAGGATCAGCCAAAAAAATGCAAGACTGGTGGTATTTTTTTTTTTTTTCCCCCCACCCCTATTTATTACATTTTTTTCCTCCTTATGTTCCAGGGCAGAATTGCATGGCAAATACATAACCTGGTGGATTAATCTAAATAAAATCTCTACTCCAGCTCCTGGAGGTAGCCACCTGATCTCCTTATTCAGCATAGATTATATGATTCTGGGGTCTTTGAATGGCAGGAGCCAGAAATACCCCGTAAAACATAAGGTGCGTCTGAATACATTTGATTTTGTAAGATGGTGTTAATATTCAAGGAACCTAAGAAGCATGAGTTCATCATCAAGTATTCCAAAGACTGATCAATGTTTATTTATGAATGCATGTATAATATATATATCTCAGTCATAAGTTCATGGGTTATGCGCCTGTAAAGAAATCTGTGAAAACTTAAACAAGAAGCTGTCATCCCATCAGCCTTGAAAAGCTGAGACAGCAGAGAAAGGTACTTTGCTAATGGAGCCCTGGTTCTATTTTTGCTTTCTACCTAATGATTTTCCTTCTGCCTTTTAGTTATTTCAGCTACTTTGCAATTTAAAAATAGCTATAACACAGCAGAATAAAATACTTTGTGTTTCTAGACATCCTCTGAGAAAACTTGATCAGAACCTTCCTTATAGTGTCCCTCTAGATAGTATTGCCTTTTAAAAAAAGTTTCAGGTTCCCCCTCCCCCCCGCTCTGGTTTCACAGAGTCAAGTATCTTTCTTTGTGCAGCAGGAATTAAGCAATTATGAATAACTTAATGATAGACAACATACCTTTTGGACACAAATACATAACTACTGTAACATCTTTCCGGCAAACACCATGCTATCTCCTCCAGAAAAACAGAAAAACTCATGAAAAAAGGGACACACACAGCCCTTTTTCTTGAGCAGAAGTCCCTTACTTTCTAAAGCATTAAACACATCAGTTCTTTAAAGTACAGCCTGCTGTATAAATCACCGAACAATGGAAGGGCTCTTAAAGAACCAGAAATGCATCAAGATTTACTGCCATGGTTGTATATTCTTTTAGGACTCCTCCAACCAGTTGGGTTTTTTTTTTCCCTTTCCATTTTCCCTTTTTCTTTTCAGTATCTGACAAATAAGGTTCCTTATTCTTGTCCCTGCAGAGGGCAACAAAGAGCTTTGCTGCTGGTCAAATGATTTGATTTGCACCCTAATGAACTACTGTAGCCAATTATACCATCCTCTGGCTACTGGGCTCTTGCAAGCCAGCCCGAAGCTCCGAGCTGACCCATCACCTCTCTGAACATGGTGCTGCTGCCCAGTTGCGGGTGCTGGCTGGGCTCCACATCAAAGGCTTGATTGTTCTGACTTATTGGCCCACGTGTTTCTCAGGGAAATGGATAAACCCTGCAGAAAAAGGAATGCAAGCAGGAAAGCTAGATCTGTAATCATTCAAAACGTCATATAATGTTTTGAAGTGATTTTTCCTCTTTTTTCCCCCTTCTCTAATGCAGTTGTTGGAGTACTGGGCTTTCAAAAATCCTGAATCAATAAATCATTTTTTCTTCAGAAAAGTAGAAACGTTGACTTAGCAAAAGTGCAGGGTAATGCATAAAATAAAGTTACATGTAGAAACCATTTTCAGGTTCCACTCTTTGCTTTTCTGCAGGAGACATTATTAGAAAGCCTGAAATATTTAAGTACATGGCAGTTCAAGCTGCATTCTGCTACATACAGGATATTTTTTTCTTATCCATCTCTTCTCCCCATCTATGGGGCCAACTACCACTTCATCTAAATGTCTGTGTATTTGTGCGTATGCACGTCAGAGCGGGGGAGAGCAGCGTTCACTCTGCTAGCGTGGAAGTTTCCAGCATGCCATATGCATTATGGCTTGCAGCACAGATCGTGCCTGCAGGCTGACAGGTTCCCGTCCTGTATCTCTTCATTATCACGAACCCCTGACAGCACGGCGGAACGTTCAGACAGCAGGAGGAGCTGCATGAGTCCACCTCTCAGCTCCGCGAATCAGGGTTATCGGTCATCAGGTAAAGGATTATACTGGCAACTTTGAGAGACATTGAGGAAAATACAGCAGAGCCTTAAAGAGCAGGTGAAGAAAAACCTAACAGCATTTTCTGTTGGGTGTGTGACCTGTGCTCCCTGGCTACAATTATGAACACATGCATAGATGCCTACCAATATGCACCCCTGCATTGCCCAAATACCTACCAGTCCTACCAAATCTCTAGAGGTTTGGTGGGGTTTTGCTCATATTTCTTTTTTTTTCCCCCTTTTCAAACTATAGGTAAGACTATGGAGTTGAACAGCAACACAAGACAGTGCAAGCCAGCCCCATACTACAGTGGCTTGTTACAGAAGGACAAGCCAAACACCCCTGGCTAAACAACTCTCCATCCATCGCATCTGCTGCAAAGCCTTGCTCAGATCTGGTAGCTGAGATGGCTTAAGGATAAGTGCAGGAAAGCAGGTAGGATGCAGCAACATCTATCAACAGAACAACTGACAGAACTGGGTGGGGAAACCCAGGAAGGCTTTTGGCCACACCAGCCTTTTTTCCAGGTCTGAAAAATTCCAGGAGAGCTCATCCCACATTCACACAGGAAGGAAGGGTTTGCTTCCCGCAGGCTTAGCACGTCGTGGGTACAACCACTCCCTCAGGTGACTCAAAATTTCACATCTCGTCCAACCTACACATTTGCAAGTTCAGAGCCTAAAACATGTTTAGAAACTTCAGGGCTTGGGGAAAAAAAAAATCCTGGAAACCTATACAGAAAAAGTTAGTGTTGGAAGGTTTGTTTTTTTCTTGGGTCTGGTAGGGAAAAAATGGGAGGGGAAGGAGGCTTTCATGTGAAATACTCTGTCTCAGAATGAACAGTGAAAGAATGTTTAAAGTAATGTTTACAATGATACTGGAATTTTTCCCTAAATGGATGTTTTTTCTGAACATCTCCTTCCATCCCCTCCCCCTCCATACTTTCCAAGGAAAATATTTGCTTTCCAAACTTGCAGCATTTCCAAAATTTTTACATCTGTAGCAAGGTTAGGGCTGGGGGTAGGACTGAGGCAAAGATCTGGGCCAGTAAGGTAGGATAAAATAAGGCAGACATGTTGTAAAATAAGGATTATAAAACAGAAAGTGGAGACTAGGTTTCTGGCTGGTACAGACACGGGACCCTAACCAGGTTCAAGGAACGGTGTTTGTTCCTGGAAACCCACCGTGAGGCTGACAGCCTTTGCAAGCATGGATGACCTGACTTGGTTTAATCCTGAAGCTCACAAGCATCTTTCTGTAACAACCAGGTCAGGTCTAACAGTTCCTACCATTCAGAGCAAAGGAATAAAATAAGCTACAGTTTTAAAATTAAACCAGAGTGTGTCAAAAGGTTGCTGGACCCAGGCAAGGGCCAGCAGTACCTGGACTCAGGCAGACAGCAATCCTGTCCAGGGAAAGGACGCCTATGTTCATCTTTGTTTCTGGAAATGAGTTTTCCTATCCCTATTATAGATCTACAACTCCACTCACAGGGTTTCTCTTTGAAAGCCGCATACACCCGAGTTCTTGTTTTGTATACAAGTCACCACCACTCTTGCTTCCTATTTTCAAGATTTAATTTTTACCTCCTATCTTAGGGGTATGTCAACAGGTAGCAAATACACTCAGGAACTCAGGGAAGCACCACCTTCAGCATTTGGTACAGCCATTATTATTCAAAAGTCAAGCACCTGTATGCATTTATTTTGTATACTAATACGTTCTAAATTGCTAAGTATATTCAGCTAGCTAAATCAGCAGACTTTTTTGTTTTTAAAGAAATGAAGTTTCATTGTCATAAACACATAATAAAGTATTTTAAAATTTCCCCAAATTTTCCTCTAGGAAAAAAACCAGCCTCTGACATTTCTCTTTTCCTCAAAAAGACCTGTAGATGTTCTGCCTTTTCTCACAGTCACATTTGCATGTCTCAGATTGACCTGTGATAGCTGCCTGTGTGCTCACAGTAAATACAATATAACTGACACTCACCATAGTCTCAAAGCACCAGAGAAAGGTCCTGTAGCCCTAGAGAAGACCCCACATCCAGCTTCTTTCAGCCACAGAGCCAAATTTAGTCAGGGCCTACTGCCCCTCCCTAAATAATGGGAAGGCTAATTACAGTTCACAACCAGGTGTGATTCAGAAAACCTTTCCTAATGTAACTCCCTCTAAGGACCCAGCTGACTTCAAGAAAGTGTTTTTGGAAAGTCAATTAAGAGCATGTCTCACCTGTTTTAATAGTGAGGCTAGACCTTGGGAAAAATTGTATCTAAATTCATGCTATTTTACACCATCTCTAAATTATTTATGTAGTGTAGCAATGGTGTTGCCTGTTAGGTTCATATAGATGATAGCCACAGCCGAAAGCAGGCAGGGAAGGCTGACACAGAATAAATGTACGGAGGGTAGGAATTAATCAGTAGCGGTGCTCAGTGCAGAGGCATTTATCCGTAGTTGCTTTCGCTTTTCTTCCTCCAGAGGCAAGGTTATACAGCATCCCTCCTTACAGTGCTGCTCAAGTCTCTCTTCACTTTGCACCATGCCTTTTTCATGAATATCCACTTCTCGTACCTCCTCATACCTACAGGTCCGTGGCCCCAGAGTAGTTCGAAAGAGTTGACAGCACTAAGTTAAACTCTGTTAGCGCACATGCATCCTCAGAAATTCACTCTGGGGAGCCACACCTTGACATCGAGCTAAGCAGTATCTCAGTTACACCCTCAAGTAACTCAGGGTCAAGGCTAAGAATAACTCCTTGGTCCACCCAGTTTACAATGCTCACAACTTTCACCATTATGTCTGTAGGTACCGCAACCGCGCTGTGGGTTATCTGCTCGTAACACCCACGCAAACACATCTCAGCCTTCACCAGGTCTCCTCTGCTCTCCGTTACAGCTCAGGAAACAGCTGGGAGAGGAAAATTCATTTCAAATATTTGTACTAATACAAAGTTAATTTCTCGGTGAAGGTTTCTACAAACCTTTCATGATTATTTCATACTAATCCTTCCAAACTCAAGTTCCCCAGTGTGAAAATCCACAGAATAAAATTCTTCCTACCTCATTCACCCTCAGCAAATTTCAGCTGAGCTGTAACCCGACTGCAGACATTAACAATTCAAACAGAGAATTTCATTTCTGCGTTTATAACTCACAGTTCTCAGTGGAAATAGTTACATAAATCACACTGTTTTGCTGTTGCTCCTGATTGCACAATATAACAGTGTGACCATACCAGAGCAAACATTTCATGTTACACCCAGATACGGATTTCAGAATTTCTCCTCTGTTGGCTTATTACTTTGGCCACCAAAAGAGGGAAGGAAACAATACTATGTAATTAACAAACACAACATACATATTTAGCTGAAAAATTAAACTTTTCAAATTGGAATATCCTAAAAGTAACAACCCATCGATGAGTTATGCAACAAATAATACACTGTTTCTTTAAACTATTCTGACTGGATGTTTCAAAATACATACCATAGGCAAGACTTATTGATTTTTCAGTATAACTGCATCAGTAGAAGGTGGGAGATACAAGTGAGGCCAGGCAAACACGCACAGATCCCTCTGTCTCTAAAGAGCTTGGCAGCAAGATACAGCTCTGGCTCCCTCCAAATATCCTTTTGTCAAACACAACTTATTTATTTCTACCTAATCCATAGGCTTTTTGAGCTCCCTCTAAACTAAACCAACCTCACAAACACACTCCTGCTCTATGCAAAACCAGCTCTGAAATATTACAGAGGCCATCAGGAATGGCATCCTGATGGGTTTTAGGCAAGATTCATTTTGGCAAAAGGTTTCTAGCAGCATGCTGCAGGTTTAAATTCCCCTGGATATCTGCCCTGGTCTTCTTGGAGTTGTGCCTAAATATCTAACTACATCCAGGTACGGAAAAGAGTGAATTTGCTTTCTCTGGCCCAGAAGGCTCGCGCCGGGGAGGGAAGCGGCAGGGAGCCGGCAACCCCCCGGGGAAGTTTCAGAAGCACGGTCCTTTCCAGGGCTAGCCCCGCCAGCCTCAGGCACCGAAATATTTTGGGGATGTGGGTTTAATTTTTCTGTTCGTTCACAGGAGAGGTATAAGATGCACAGCTGTTTTGTTGGCCTGCCAATCTGTTCCCGTCCCTCGCGCTGCCTTGCGCTGCGTGCAGCCGTTTAAACCACGGAAAGAGCAAGTACATCGTTAGGCTTCAGCCAGAAGCTGTAGCTTACCGACTATTTACATCAGTATCAATTACTAGACTGGGGAAAGCAGTGGAAAATCAGGCCTTTTGTTGAAATAGTTAGGTGGTATGGGTAACGCACATGAGGTGTTTTGAAACTGCTTCCGTCTGCTGGCGTGGAGAAGGACGCACGAGCCCACTCCCTCGTTCCAGTGTTCGGCAGTGAACTTCACATAGCATTGACTGAGATTTATGGATGCTATTTATTTTAATAATGCTGGGTGAAACCAATCCATGTTTTCTCAGAGGAAGCACATGCATCTAAGTGAAAAATAAAAACAAACTATTTTTCTTTGGGAAAAAAAAAAGAGAAAAAAATCTTAGGAGCGGATCAATGTAAATAAAGTGAAAACCATATAAGAATGAGATGTTGGAGACGTCAGCAAAACAAACAGCTTAGATGTCTTGGACTTGAGCACCTCCTCGGCACGGACCCTCACCCTGACAGCCCATGCTGTTATTCTTCTCAACGAGTGTTAAACTCGGAGGAAGGGGCTACTGCAGCTATGCTCAAGGAAAATTAATCTTCTGTGGTAGTTCACCGTACCACAGCACATTCTAACTTTCCCTACTAGCGAATACAGCCCTGTGCTAATGACAAGGCAGACCTGCACCGTGAACAGGAGCCACTTATTTTCTGAGGGAGAAAAACACTTTTTTTTTTTCCCTTTTTCTTCCCCCTCACCTCTAACCCCCTGTGTGCTCTACTCTAATGAAAGGTCAGAGGTTAGGACTTTATTTTCCTCCAGACCATGAATGCTAAATAGCATCAGCACCAACAGTTCAACGACCCCTGTGTGTTCTGAAGCCACTGAAAAATGAAAACAAATGTTAATCTGGGGTCTGACTCAGACTCTCTTTGCTGATCTATACTTATGGAGCACATTAGGGCCACTTACGAAATCAGACTGAGCGTTGATCTCTGACCTCGCTCTGTTTTCAGATGGCCTCGCTCCATTTGCTGGAAGCCCGGTGCTGCCGCCGGCCTCGCCGCGCCGGGGCTTGCCGCTAATTCTCCCGCGGTGCCCGCTGCCGCTCACGTGCAACGTACATAAGCCAGAGCAATCGCCAGCACACATCAATGGAAACGCTCCAATTTAAGAGTAGATGGCTGGAGTAGGTGTTATTAGTAGCCTGTGTCAAGCCGTGATTGCTCACATATGGCTGCAGGCTGAATAGCACTTTTGATTCAGGGCAGAGAAAGAAAAAGTTGGTGCTAAGGAGAAAAAAGAAGATGAAGTAGGCTTGATCTTGCCATTTTCTGATTTGAAATGGCTGGATTAGAAATAGCTACGGCCAGAAAGGAATCAAGTCCGATGTCATCGAGATACATATATGTATCATCTTCTGGATTCCTGGGTGGTACTGATCTTAAACTGAAAGTCCTAGTCCAGTGACATTAAAGCCACATATTCAATAGCAAAGCAGTTGTTTGCAAAAGGCTTCTGATGAAGAATACACTCTTCTTGGTAGCATGACAAAAGAAGCAAGAGAAATATTTTCTTTGTAAAGTTAATATTACACAACAGCAGCATTCTTGCATTTAATCTCATCGTTGTGAGACAGACACTTTTCATTTCTTTCTTTTTTTTTCTTTTACCCTACCCTTTTTCCTGTTCAATGTCTCTAATGCAAATAAAAACCAGAGGTTTAAGTCTGCACTGTTGAGATCTGAAGATTATTGTCAGTCTACAAATGTGAGCTGTGTGAAGACTGTTACAGAATTTGCCTTTTTTTTTTCTTTTTCTGGAAAAATCTTCTGGAGTAAAAATCATATATGTCATGTTAGTTTCTATTTGTATATTTCTTACTGCAGGACTGCCTAAAAACCATATATTGTGCATATACAGTATTGTGCAAGGGAAAAAAAAGAAGAGATGAGACATGATAGACTCTATTAAAGATTGCAAAGAGAAATGAACACTTAAATAAAATTCTCTTTTGAAATAGTCAAGTCTCAAAGCAGAAGAAAAGCCAATGAGCACTTCATTCAGGATGGGCTGAACATATTTCTAAGCTTACAGGTACATAAAGCCCTGATATACTAATGTATTGTAATTCCCTACTTGTGCGCTTAAAAGCAATGTGCAATTTTCTCTGCTTCAACAGGGCTCTTCAAGTGAAAAGGCTGAGAACCAGGGGTCAGAAATCACTAGATGTTCTCTTTCAAAAAGCAGCAATTGCTCACGAATTTCCTGCATAATTTGAGTACAATTAGTTTCAACTGGTTTTGGAGAATACGATTAGCATTTGCTTTTGGGGACATCACCTAGCATTGTATTTGCAACAATAAAACTAATGTTGGCCCACTTCAGTATTTGCCATTTTCTTTGTTTCAGCTTTCAAGGTAAATCTAAGTCAATTGATAACGTCAACATGTAGTTGTTAGCAATTTCATTCAGAATGACAAAAAATCATACATTGTTATCATTCATCATTTCTACGTCATTTAGATGGGTCTGGCCTACACTGATTGAGTTATTCAGAAGGTCAGGTCTTTTATATTGTGATGGATACATATATTGGCTGGTATTACAAAGTCAGTATTTACTATAAGTTCTTAAAGCACTGTCGGCTGACACTCAAGAAAAAACACTACAAGCTTCTTGATGGTAACAACCATAGGTGGGTAGATAGCTGTAGATGTATATTCATCTTTAAGCTATAAAAATTGGTAAGACTGAGGAGGAAAAAGCTGATTTGAGGGAACAAAGAAATCAATCTATAGGAGCTGTAGATCACCAACATTGCTGGAAGCAAAGCCATTTCAATTTAAGGATGTAAAACTTAATTTAGACACGTCTTCTCTTGAGTTCCCCAACTTGCTGTCCTTACTCATGTTTTGAAATCCATCAGTAATTTCCATCAAGTATATCTTGACAGTGCCTTGTGCAAACAACCTTAGTCTTGAGAACTCCCTCCCTACCTGACAGCCTGAATCCTGAGTGGACTCACCCAGCAGTCCAGGAGCTGAACTGACTGCCAGTAGGCAAATGTGTGCAAGAACCTCCATTTTTGTGTAAAATCCTAAATATTGGACTATTCAGTTTAACATGTTTTTGCCTTAGGCTATGGGATGAGCTAAGAGATTAATTGATGTAATTTTGGAAGGGGGGTGTCAAGGGGTATTTTGCAGAACTGTCCAGGAGAAAAATCTTTTCCGTTGAGTATTTCTTGTCTAAATTCCTGGCATCCTTTAAAACCTCTTTCATTTTTACTTCATTCTCATTTTGAGGTTGTTTTGCATGTCTCCTCTTTCTTTTTCCTTTGCTTTTCTTTTGGGTATCTATAAAATTATCTATATGATACTTATGTAACTTATGTAAGTATTTCTGTAACTCGGCATGAGGATACATACCATTATAATGATATAAAGCTGCATTAGCACCACAAAAAATATAAACCCATACAAAAACGTAGGCACTTTTTCCTAAGTGATCTTACTTAGTGTTGTGGTTTTGGATGGAAGGACAGTGCAAGGGGAGCTGAATGTGAAAGGAGGACTCTCCTCCCCCCCCGAATTAGTTAGCTTTAATTACCAGGGTGGCGCTTTCCTTACGTATGGAGAGAAAAAACCTTGCGTACTTAAAATACCACTTTTCTGTGAAATGTTTTCTTCTGTTTGATCTAGTCTGAACAGAGTTTGGTGTCCCTTCCCTGGATAGGACTCTAGTAGTCCTCTCTTGAACAGAGGCTATATAAACATTGTATTACTCAGTCTTGCTTTTTTCAGGGCCAAATTTTTAATTTGGGTCTAGATAGCCTTTTCATGGGGGCTACTAACTGAAGGGACTCATACAGATTGCCTCTCCCATATTGTCCTCCCCTGACTTCCCTGTAGAAGCAGCACGTAGATGCAGGAAATCCTGTAATTTCAGGAGTTCGGGAGCCAAACCCAGAAAACAAGGCATTGAAATGAAACAAGGAGAAAATGCTGGGAACAAGGCCACGTTTCTTGTCGCCCACCTCCAGGCCCATTGGCTGATTAATACAGGCTAGCTCCTTTCCCAAACCACCTGAGAAAACTGAGAAGACACAGCTATGAATCCTACTTCCCAGGACACATGGCAGCTTTTGAGCAAGAGGGGACGGGGGTATTGTCTCAGATGGGGACGAGATTTACTTTTCACTGCTCTGAGTGAAGTGCTTCATGTGTTGTCAGTTTGCATCTCATTTTACACCTATCATAAATACTCTGTCTTCACTCAGAGTATAACAGAAAATGTAGGTCCAGGTCAAAGGGGCGGGTGGTTGTAGAGAAGAGGACAGGTTTGATGGAAACAGACCATCAGAAACAATTTTCAGGAAACAACGGAAAGACAAAAACAAATTATGAAAAGGCAGAAAATGTGCATTATCTTCCCTATCTTTTAAAAATATACAACTTCTGTACTGAGCATCAACTGCTAGAAAATTATTGATCCAACACCAGCACCA
The DNA here is from genome assembly GCF_947461875.1 of Haliaeetus albicilla. Lineage (NCBI taxonomy): Eukaryota > Metazoa > Chordata > Aves > Accipitriformes > Accipitridae > Haliaeetus > Haliaeetus albicilla. The sequence goes on along the minus strand of NC_091503.1, from coordinate 22,746,400 downwards.
GCATTTTTCTTCAGGAAGATTTCAGAAAGTTTGTTGAATGAGTTAGTTCTGTGAAATTTATGTAATCTATTTGGAGCAGGAGCTATCTTTTATGTATTTGTACAATATCTAGCACAAGATATTTGTAAATGTCTAGCCAGATAAATGGAGTTATTGGGTAGTGCCACCTAAAATGCAAATAACAATAACAACAACAATAAATCTCTCTGTACCGAACAGGAATTTAACTCTGAATCACAAGTGGTTTACCTTCATTTTTTTAAAAGTTATTGCCAGACAAATGAGATATGCTGGATCTCATAGCTCTTTCTATTTCTACAGCTCTAGAGAAGAAGTGCACAGCATGCTGGAAGGCTGAGGAGTAAAACCAACAGGAACGATGGGTCAACTGGGACAACATGAGCCAAGAACCTACCAGCAGTAGCACAACCTTCTTGCACGACACTGAGCCCGCCGCTGCGACCTAGACTCCTAGTTCAATGTCCAGCCATGCCTGTACCTGTGCCTCTCCACAAATCACTGCCAGGAGTTTACCAGGCTGGAAAAAAGTTCTATCAAAATTTTTTGTCCTAGGAATTATAGAATCCATGACCAAATAAATTTAACACGACAATATATGGTAATGCCCTATTAAAATGCAGGAAAAATATACGTGTGTCTATGGATGTATATATACATATATACACATGTATGAATGTAAGTATACATGCATATATATGAATACACATGTATGTATGTATACATCCGTGTGTGTGTGTGTATACACTCACTAAAGACTATAAAGCATAGATCATATTATACAACATATGGTAAAGAAAAAAGAGTAGAAAGCCAAAATCACTACCACTACAGGATCCACATGCTAAGAAACCAGTTGTATAAATATCAGAACAGATACTTTAAGTCACCTTACAGACCCCTATCCCTGTCAGATTAACCTCCAGAACAAGGACCTTAGGGAAACATTTTCTGATCTGTGTTCCTAAAGCATAATTAATTAATTACATCAACAGACACCCACCTCACTGGAGGGAGAAAAATTTCATATGCAAAACTCTTAATCCAGATGAAGTTTATTCTTCCTTTCATCTTTTTTCTCTTCTCAGTTTACAAGAATAAGGTCTCTGAAAAAAAGAGGAAAAAAAAATCCTCCCATATATGCCTCCAACTTTGTCATCACTGTCTGACATTGTTGCAAATACTGTTTGATACAGACAGTCCTTGAACCTCCAGGAAATAAAATGGACTATGAACACAGTGACAGCAGCAACTATGGATGAATAAAGACCACAGTTAGCTATAATTTTTCCAAAACAAATATACTAAGATACACTAAGAATTTGCCCCCAAAAAACAATCAGGGCCTCCAGGACATCTCTTCCTCATCTGATCTCCTGGTCCTCACATTAACATTGATTTCTATTGATTTAATTTCTACAGTGTCTCAGCTGAGCCTACTGGTAGTATTACCAGATTTCCTACAACAAAAAATTGTCTTTATTTTGAAGACACTGCACTCTCAGCAAGTGGGAAAATAGGATTGGTTTTATAGGCCCAGCGAGTGGCAAAGCTGGGTGTAAAACCTATGTGTGCCAGCTCCTACCCCTGTGGCCTGAAACAGTTTTTTGCTGGCATTCATCTGACTCACCTGGACGGTAAAAATCCCACCTTAATTACATGCTAAAAGGAAGGATGACAAACCTCTGTGCTTGCTTTCCCTATTGCAATAAATGCCAGATGCCCTCCTAAGGAGAATGCAGTTGTATAAGTTGATGCAATGCACACAAGACTCGTATTTGCTCATATTGCCTAGTTAACGGGCAGTCAGGCAGACCGACGGGATAATTTCATGACCACAGAGCTGACGAAAACTCTGGGTCTGGAAAGATGGCCTCACGTTTTCCAGACTTGTCCCAGGGAACAGGAGCTGGGGCCAACATCCCAAGACTATGTTGTGGCTAAAGACCAGCGAGTCCTTCAGAAACTGCAAATTTGCCCAAAAATGCAGTCGCATGGGTATGAATGGAAAGATAATTCCAGCTGAAAGAAGAAATTATAGAGAGCAGAGTATGACACCCCCCCCCATGCCCCCGTTGTAACAGGGTTCATTTCTAAAGGGTCCAAATGACTTTTTTTTCACATAGTTCTCGCTGTGGTGTTACGATAAAGCTTCTCCGCGCTGCTTCTGTCTTGGCAGATGCTCGGCAGCTCTCCCTCTCTTCTTCTCCCTCTGTCACGAACATCTGGCTGCGGCGTTTCCACCTCTGCAGCTGTTTCTCAGCTGCGCGCACAGACGGGTGGAGAGGGGGTGACCCACAGCCACCGGGGAACGAGGCAAGACACGAAATGCAGGCTGGGGAAGATGTTATGAGGATCCTAGGAGTCCTTTCCAGCCCTGGAGAAAGGATAAGGCTCAGGTTTGCCGGCTGGTGGAGGATGCAAAGAAAAGACAGACTTGTCCGTGCGGTGAGAAGGCTAGAGGGGGCATGAGGAGAGGAGTTGTGTCCTCCAGCAAATTGCAGAAACCTCCAGACAGGTCTCGACGTGCAGGTCCGGCCGCCAGCGTCAATGCCTGGACAGTGTGGAGAGGCTCCTCCGGCAGATCGGAGTCAGGTGCCGGTGGCAGGATAAAGAGGTCAGCGTTGGGCACATCTGCCTTGGCGATTTACATCAGGGGACGTGGTGGGCCAACAAGGTAATAACGTCAAGGGCAGTCTCCTCCGTGGTGCGTGCCAGGTGTTTGACTCCAGGTAAGGCTGGACGGACAGATCAGGTCACCGGAGAAACACGGGACTCTGCAAGACTCTCGTCCTCCCATCGCTGCACGGCCTTTCTCTGTCCTTGCTCTCCCTCCCTCCAGCCTCTTAACCCCACACAACAGTCACAGAGCTGAGGCCCGGTGAAACGGCAGTGCCGGCAAATGCTTTGACGTGTTCTCGGTCCGGGATGATCGTGTTTCTCCAAAGCACAGCGAGGGCTTCAGGGCTTGCTCTTTATCTAGCAGGCAGCCGTCACTGCTCCAGAAAGGGACAGGCAGAAGTTAGCTGCTGCTTACTCGGATGCGGGGATGCTCCTCTTCTACCAGCTCAGCTTTCTGAGAGATTTCTACCAAGCGAAATCAAGGCAATTTCTTTCTAAGCAGGATTTCTTTCCACCTTCACGACGTCCACACTCTTTCCCTGCTGCTGTTGGTTGGCATTAATCAGATTAAAATGACAGTGTTAGGAGCTATGCCAGTGCCCATTCGTTTCCTTTTTAGAACAGGCTCACGATATAAAAACATTATCAATTCAGTCCAACGTGAAAATAGACCATACAGGCATACAGGTGAGGGTTCCCCTGATGGGACAAAGTGTGGATACCAGAATAAGCAGCAGAAGAAAGCTGCCTTAAATGCTCCCGAGTTCAGCAAGGTGCTTTCCCGAGTGCCAGGACCACAAGCCCCGGTGCGCAGCTGCCTCAGCACCTCCAGGAGCCACCTCAGTCTCGGTCCCCCTGTTCCCCGGGAGCCAGAGCCGTGCCAAGGAAAACGGGCAGGATCCGGCTCCTCTGCTCCTCATCCCTGGCCGTTTCCCCTAAGTCACTGACGAATAGCACGTGTCCTGCCAAAACCGTAAGCCCTCTCCAAGGCTCCCACCAGGCAAGGGTGACTTTGCATCGCCTGCTCTTCAGGCTAGTGGCTACATATCACTCTTTGGCCTCACGCCTGTTTTTTAAGCTTTAGTTTTCCTCAGCTGTGGTGGGATTGCTGGGGTAGCGGTGGGATGCTGACCTGGAAAGAATGAAAATGGTGGAATATGCTTGCCAAGCATATTCCAAAGACGAACTTTGGAAAACCATGTTTTGTTTTTATGTCTATACATTAAATTAATCTCTCCAGTAAGGCAGGTTTGCTCAAGAATGTGATTTTGAGAAGGAGTGGCAATTAAAATTCCTTATGTACTTTCCACCCTTAGAGCCGAGGCCAACGCATCTTAAAAAATAAAAGCAAACCACAAACACATGTGCACGCTGCACGCATCTGATCACCTGACTTCAATCAACTGATATTTATTTATCCGAACCCTGCTTTTCAAAAGTGTTGACTGCCACAAGTGATTCCCTCTGATCTCTTTATAGGGATGCCTACCAGACAAGACAGACAGACAGACGGGGGAGGGGGGGCGGACAGGGGCTCCTGCTCCTTTGGTTACCATATAGCTTCTCTTTTTCCTATGGAACCTTTCTAAAAGCCTCCACCAGCTATTTGAAGGAGAGTCATTACTGGAGGAGAAGAGAAAAGAAACAGACTTTCATTGCTTTTCATGTAATCATTAGAAAACCAAGAATGAACCTTTTCTCCAGCCCTTGTGTCCTATCTATTCCTTTTATTGGCTTTTCACAGTCTTGGGCTGTCTATATTCAAAATAACACTTTGAATAGGGCCCCCAGTGGTCCATGACTTTAGCCAAGAACTTAAATCAGACTTAGCCTCCCAGGGACCTTCTTTTTTTCCCTGAGAGCAAAAGATTTCCACATGATTTGAGCTTTGAAGTGTGATTTTTTGCCTTTTTTTTTTTTATTTTTTTTTTTTTTTACAGGAGCTGTCTGTTGAATCTTAGTGAGACTCAGCCACCTAACCCTCTTAGGCTCCCTTGGAAATCCCACCCTCAGCCAGATAAACATGGTATTTTAGCTGAGGAATGAAGTTAGCATTCACATGGCTGTCTGATCCCAGGTTTTGTTATTAGAGGGCAGACTTAAAGAACACAGGGACTGAACAGCAGAATAATTAACTGTGGAACTTTCTCACTCTGTTAAACAAAATGATTGTGCCCAATAACAGAGGCAAGAAAGTGAGGTCGGAGCAGAGATGAGAAGCTAAAAGCCAGTTGCTGGAATATGAACTGTTTCCTTCCCTCTTTAAAATGAAAGAACTGAACGTCCTCCTGGATCTCAGTGACAAATGGAGGTAGAACCAAACTGGTGGGAAGTAGAGCCATACAAAAAAGAAGGGCACAATTCTTTTTTCTTTTTTTTTTTTTTCCTTTTTTTTGCACGTTTTAGAAGATGCTCCTATTCTGTTTTGAGACATATGTTTTAGCTCTTATGGACTGGTTCATTCAGCACAATTTGAAGAGGGCAGCTACAAGGTGAAAAAGTAAGTAAGATGGGAAAAAATGCAGTCATGCCTAAAAATAATTCTAAATATATAATAAATCTGCAGTCTCAGTTATAGTCTTCAGTTTTATTTAGAGAATTACAAACATGAGTTTAAGGAAACTTGTTTGTACGTAAGAAGAAGTATAAATATGCTTCTAAAATAAACATAACCTTTAATCTGTCGAGAATCCTACTGAAAGCTATATATGTATGTATATATATGTGTATATATATATATATACAGACATATGGGTGTGTGGAGGCAGGGATGATATTCAGAGACAGTAAGGGAGCAGTATCAGGACTTTCTTCCCCTTGTCAAGAGACTCTCTCTGGGAGGGAAGGGAGCAGCTGTTCAGCAGTGTGATGTTACTAATATGAGCACCTTACACATCACAGGCACTTAGCATATATCCAAATAGTGCAGTAAAGTGAACTTAAAGAACTAGATACAATTACGTCTGAAACTAGGTCCCCCCAAATGTGTATAAAGACAATTAGCACCTTAGTTTTCTCTTTTTCAGCATGAAATCCAAGCTTAAATGTTCGTTCAATCGGGATCCAGAAGCACTATTTTCCCTTGAAACATTAACAGCCTTTTCTTCAGCATGTGAACTGTTACTAACCCAACACGATTCTGCTTAAATACTAAGGTGTAATGAGCTGGTTTGTTGGTTTGGGGCTTTTTTTTTTTTTTTTTTTTTAATATGGCCTAGCAGAGTAAAACAAGTTAAAGAGCTTTGGCTTAGTTGAGACCTAAGATTATCAGGCTTTAGCTGCACGCAAGCAAATTTAGCAGTGAATAGCAACTTGGTCCAGTCTGGGTCAAGTCTGGGGAAATCACATTTTGGGAAGAGGCGATCCCCACTCCACAGCCTCTGAAGATTGCAGCTAAAATGAGTTGATGGCTGCTAGCCAGAGAAAGAAGATATTTTTTCCCTGCTTTGCAACATATCCAAAATCCATGTTTTCAGGGAGATTTGGTACTCTTGACTGTGATTTCTACAAATATGTCAGACATTCAAGAAAAAACATAGATCTTCCCATTCACCTGTGAACCAAAAGTTGACAGCTCGGTCACAGAGATGAATATGTTCTGGCTTGGAAGAATATTCAGGAAATAAGGATCATATGATTGTCCCCGTCAATGTCACCTTAAGGCAAATACATGGGAAGTTTTCAGCTGCATTTAGGGACGCCTAATCAGAATCTCAGTTTTCAAAGGTGGTCTGAATTTCAAGAATAATTACTAGCCACTCTATAAAAATCAGGCCCCTTTCCACTTTCACATCCCTTGCATTAGACCTCCAGGACCTCGTGTCTCTTCTGAAAAGCCTTAAGTTTTCAAAACCTATACTTACAGAAGGAGAGCCCAGAAATTTAGTCCTTGGTGCCCAGGCAAGTCTCTGTGGTGAACTCTGAAAGGTGAAAGGACGATCAGAGTTCAGACCCGTTATCTTTGAGGTGCCAGAGCTCTGAATCACCAAAACAGTGGCTGAAATAGCATATTTGCACACTTCCTCTGACGAGAAACCTGGATGTCAGATGGGGAAAATTTTGATTCTCATGGGAAAAAAATTTGGTAAACATGTTTCACATTGAGCACGGTCCACCCACACAGACAAACCCAGTTTGCAGCCCTCTGTTAGTTTTTCTCCTTATTTAGTAAGAAAACATATATATAAATGTAATCTTTTTCATTTTCTTGTGGCTGAAGCCTCACTTACAGGCTTCCAAAATGACACCACTGAAGAGCAGAGCCTAACCTCAATATTTGGTAAAAAAACACAGGAAAGGCAACACCTCCCCTGAGGAACAGAGTAGAAGCAGTGAGCAATATTTCCAAACAAGTGGACAAACAAAAATATACACAGCAGCCACTACAAAGTCAGTGCACCTCTTCTCATTTCTTCTGGATATTTAAGGTGAATCAAAGCCAAGCCAGAGGCTCATGCAGGGAAACAGTCCAGATGTTTAGGCCATTTTTCTGTGGCATTTCATGATGAAAAACTGCGAAGCGCAACAGTTCTTGCTCTAAGCTCCTCAGTGTTTGTATATTGTTCCACACAAAACAGACACTGACAGCAAAGATCCAGCTACTTTTTGTTTTGCTATTGCTATTTTGAGGGATGGTAAGTCTCCATTTGGGAAGGGAGAAGAGGGATTTCTTTGAGGACAGGTGACAGTGGTGAGGCAGAAAAATCTTTTTTTTTTCTCTTCTTAATTCACTTTCTTTCTCAAAGGATCTAGGGTTTGTAGTGAGTATCCATGCTGGAAGCAACACAGTTGTCCAGCATTTACCAGTATTATCTGGTATGAGAGAGCCTCCTAGCATGCTGTCAACAGCGGGCAACAAAGAATACTCATTATAACTTATTCCTATCCTAAAGATGAATAACTGTTTTACAGAACTCCTGGGGAATGTACAAGAAATACCCATATGCAAAATGATAGGTGCCAGAGAAATCGTATCCCTCTATCAAAGCTGTATTTATCTTACAATCCTCTTTTTTGATAGAAAGGTCATTTTAATTAGCAAGTGGGGGCAGGGAGTTATAGCTGGTAGGCACAGCCCCATATTGATGGTTCTTCTATACGTCAGTGCACGAGCATTAACATTGCTCAGATAATCTTGCTGGCAAGCAAAGAAACAACTATCATGTTACTTGAAAGAACTGAAGCTATATTGTATAGCAGTCATTAGTCTCCTTGAATCTGCTCATAATGATGAATGCATCATTCTGCCTGCCTGCAACTTGTGTAACAAACAGCACAGCCAAGTCTTTTCCAGTTCTGTTATTCTGTTTTAAAAAACACTGACATTTTCTTAAACAGACATAATTTACAATTTTAAGTAACACAACAGTGCCTTGGTGTGTAAGGGCCAGCAAGCAAACAAGACTCCTTTCACAAAGATTAAAAAAAAATAAAAAACACAGTCTCGTGCTCTCTGAGGTCACCATGGCTTAAAACTGGGGTGAGGGGGGGAGGAACTAGGACCTTTCTGTGACATATCTTTGGCTTTGAAATATGTATTATGCTCCCACAGCAGAAACCCCAAGTGCAATTAGAGTTAAAAGCAGTATGTAATGCCCTCTGGGGACAAACAGCTGCCTGTGTCTACACCATCCTATTAAAGCACCTCAGGCAGCAGGTTTGGGGGCTGAGCATCCATGCTGGTTTGATCCCTGATTTATATTCCCAGTTTGCCTGAGTTTCCCTGACTGCAACACCACATGGGAAACACGGGGAGCACCCAGCTCTCACAGCACCCACCAAAGCATCCCACACACACCATCTGGCTGAACCACCTTGTTGGACACCTGAAGCATCCTCCACCTGCCAACACGTACCCACCAGGATGCCCCTGATCACTCACATTCCCAGGCAGAAATCCCTGTCCTTTATAGGATGGGCCCAGCTAGGAGACATGCTCTGCAGATCCATCGTCTGTGTGCCACCCATCCATGCTGGAAAGCACAAGGTGGTGCTCGTGAACTGACCAGCGAAGTCCCGGTCCCGACACACGGTGAAATATTAGTAAATAACAGGAATTCCCTTCTGGTGGGCACCAAACAGAAAACACTGTCCTGCTTATGGCCCTGGCACAGCTGGGCTTCTCTGCTGCCGCAGTGCTGCCGGGACAATTCAACTGGTCTCAGTCTAGCAGCTGAGGGCAGATCACAAGCTCATGACATTACAGACCTCCAGGATAAAAATAATGCTGTACTTGTCACTGCTGAACTGCTGTGGCACAGGTTGAGAGGAGATCAGGAGTGGATGCACATCCACAAGGAGTGGATGCACTTTCCTCTCCTGCGCTGTCTAGAAGCTGCTGTAAAGGGCCACGGAGGTGGCCTTTGATGTCTGGATTTAGCTTCTTGCTCTCTGTTTTTCCACGTTTGGAGGACAATATGCTTCCCCCTGTAGGAGACTGTAACATACACCGCAAGGTAAAACTGTTTTCTGTCGGGGGGTGTTCGCTGTGGGCGTTAGTCTCAAATCACAGCCCCTGCATTAATACGGGCTATGGAAACCATCTTATCCCTGGCTGTCATGGCAGTGGGGTCATTTTTCCCCCAGGCAGAGCGCCTGGCAGCCCACCGTTCCTCTATTGCCCTCCCATCTTTGCGGGTTATGCTCTAGAGAAGGGCATCAGCACCGCACTGTGGGACGTGTTAGGTTAGTGATGAGAGGGAGATGGGTGTGTGTAGGGTGTGTGTGATGGAGATGGATTAGGTCTGGGGCTTCTATCTAGAAGGACTACGCCAGAGGGCTAGTGGGACACAGATGCTTGAAGCAGCCCCTTGTAATGTGAACAAGCTTGCTTGGAGACTCATGAAAAGCTTACAGGGTGGATGGCACGCACCCTACATTGCTCCGCGAGGAAGCTCCTTAGGATTAGCCTAGCAGAGTTAGCAGATATGGCCAGAGGTTTTTCATCTGAGCTTGATCCTTCTTCAGCTGAGGTCAGTGATTTACCTTCCACAGATTCCAAGACACAGGCTCACACATTTAAACCCTGGTTTTTTTCCTTAAGAAGCCAGTGTGAAATTTTCTGGAGTTGATTCACTCTTATTATTGGTGCTTTCTTACCTCCATTCTTCCCTCTTAGAGCTTTAGCTCTGGAGAAACTGGGAGCAGACCTACGGTTCTCAGCTTACAATACTATGGCTTTATGTGAACTACTGACCGATGTCACAGCTAAATAAACCATCCCATATATAACTGCCTCAGACAAATTAAATAAATAAAAGTCCTTCTCTCCCTGAGGGTTATCAACTCTGGGTTAGTGACATGAGGTCCAGAATCCAAAATCCTTCACTAAAATTGCTGTCTCTCTATTCCACCAGCCCCCGGGACTGCAGTGGGAAGGAACAGAACCTTGTCGCCTGCAGCAGCTTATGAAAAGTATGTGACTGCTACGTTAAATCAGTGATGGACTGAAAACAGCAGGTGACACACAAACTGCAACGCTGGTATTGTCAAATAGGTGAGCAGAATCTCTCTCCGAGGGCAAATCTTCCTCACAGAGTCCCAGGGCAGCTAAAGTGAGAAATATGACAGTAACACAGTCTGGATGGCAAGGAGACGTGCATTAAATACTGCCCCAAACACGTGAGCTCTATGTTCATGGCTCGGACTCACTACCTCACGATTAAAGTTTGTTTAAGTGTTGGGGCTTTTTGTTATTGACCTTTAATGGATGTTGGGTCATGGAAATACACAAAACCCAGCATTAATGGAGGGGAAAAAACCAAATGTGTTTACATTCTAGGCTCCAAGTGAGATCATGAATATCCTGAGCAGCATGACAAAGGCTGCTGTCAGAAGATGTTTTTATGACTGAACAGAAACAGGAAATACGGTGACTCACAGGTGACAGCCCATACCTGGACATTTCCAGAAAAATTCACAAACTTGAGTAGTTCAAATAGCTCAGATAAGGATTACATAAGAAGGCAAATACGGGGGCTTTATCTGGAGGAAATTCAAGCTTTGAACCTTTTCCAAAACATCTTGGTCTGGGGTACACTCCCTGTGTACATTCAGCCTTTTGGTCATACTTATATTTTGCTGAAGAAGCAAGTTTGATAATATCCTCTTCACTCACTCTTTCCCCATCTTCCAAACTTTAACCCACATCAGTAAAATAACATGATCCACAGGGGAAATTGTCATATTTTTCCATTGTCTACAGGCTAGAGAAAATTTGAAATCAAATCTGAAATTAAAAAATTGGCAGAATATGAATTGAAGTCGGTATTAACTAGAAACTTCAGCACAAAGTATATTCGTCTGATCAAAGCAATATTCTATATCCCGTGGAAGCTTTTGAAGAATATTTAGAAGTAAAACAAGTGGGAAAAATCTCTCTGTGCCAAATTTTGGGCTGTTTTTTAAACACACATCAAGGCAAAGCCATAAAGCAGCCAATTGCCTGTATCTTCTGCCAAGAGCAGCATTCCCTCTCTCTCTCTTTCTCTCCCCCGCCTCACTTTTTCCCTCCTCCTCCCTCCAAATGAATGAGATTCAAGATCAAGAAAATTATATCAGGTCCTTGAAGCACTTTTCAAGTTTGCAGGAATATCGCACTCACATGAGTACAAACACAAACACACACACACACACGTGCCCAAGTCCCTTTAGATGCTTCTGCTGCTGCCACCACCAAGGAGCAACTACAGGACTGTGGAGGTAGTTAGTGGCATAGAGAGGTGACGGAGGGAAGCAGAGAATTTGGTAGCCAGTGGAAAGCTAAAAAGCAGAAGTGGGGTCACAGAGGGAGGGGGGAGAGTGGGTAGCACTTGCTCTGGATGCCAAAAATGTCTCCCTACAGCTGTGTGCTAATATTATGATTATTATTTTGGCAGGGGCCTTTTTGTTTTCTTTCTCAAGCTGATCCTGCTCCCCTCTTGCGCAGGTATTGAGCTTGTGCTGGGCCAAAAAAGCAAAAGAAACAAGGCCATCAGGTTTAGATTTGCTGTGGTCTATCCAAGATATATAGCACGGGGCAGGAGGGGAAAGCAGGAGGAGGGGAGGAAAGGACCATGTTAATGGTCACAACCAGGGTAAGGACTTGTGACTTTTCTAGTAGTTCTAGTTCAGGGTGAAAAGGTGACAGGGGTGAAGAGAAAAAGTTTTAGTTCCAGATTGCCTCTGATGTAAATAACCGATGCAAATAACTCAGTGTATCTGATTAGCCTGAAGCTCTCTGAAGACATTAAAAAAGCTTTAGTAGTAGAATATTTTATTGGAGGAGGTTATGGTCCGATCTTTCTACTCCTCTCTCTCACTCTTCCTTCTGCTATCAAGCTCCAGTATGTATATCATTAAAGACCTTTTACAGCTGTCACTAGGTTACATCAGCTCAAGCCCTCTGCACATCACATGCTGAATCAGCAGACCTCCAAACAGAGCTGTCCGTGACAGGCACCGATGCCCGGTGGTGGCAAGGCAGTTTTAGTTGCTTGATAGCCTGAAAAATGCCTTACATACAGCTAAACTTTTGGTCTTGAGCAAAATTATTCATTAGATACCCCATTCCTTAGAATTATCCCCCCCTCCCCCCCCAAATTATTCCTTTATTCCTTAGAAAATAAAGCTCTGCACTCTGAGGTGTTTCTGCATCCCTCCTGTAATTGGGAGTCCCTGCAATCTTAAGCTTCCAAGCACATTTTCTCAAAACTCCCTAGCACAGGGAAACATGACAAAATATGAGGCAGTATGGGTACAAATAAGAGCAGAAGCTGAATTTGTGAGTGTCAATCAAGCAAGTTGTGATTTAGATTATTAACATAAAAGGAGGTGTTCATTCTTAAATTAACATTCCAGTACCCGTATTTCCACTTTCTATTTCCCTTTTTTTCCCCTCATTCTATTATTCTGCCATTTATTTTCATATGTTACTTCCCTCTGTAAGCCTGTTACTTTTATCATACACCATTTTCCTCCTTCTACTTAAAAGTCCTTATAATATTTCACATACTTTTTCCTCTTTGTAGTGTCTCTTTTCTGCCAGCCTCCATTTTCTTGTGTCCGAAACAGCTACACTCATTTGTCCTCTCTAGGGCCTCGATCCTGAAAACCATCTGACATCAGAAAACACTTAAGCACATGTTTAACACTGGGGTTAATTTTTACATGAATTCCAAGGTAAGCATTTACCTGAAGTTGATCAAAGTTCAATTGCTCTGCCAAACAGGTGTAGATTATATATATATATATTCATGCCTGTGTATATATATATATACACACAAACATGCGTGTAAGATAAATGTTTTGGTTTGAAACTGAACAGCTTTCCAGAATTAGAACCGCTGGCTCATGGAAAGTATTTGGCAAATTATAACCTCTGCCTCGGGTACCTAGGACATATTACATTCATCACCATCACTCATCTCAATGCCTATCAAATAAGACCCTGCACAAAACACATCCTCTCTTCATCTGTGACACACGAGTGGGGATTCTTTCCAGACTGTTCATTCCTCTGCTGCTCTGGACCTCTGCAGAGAGAAGCGGCCACTGTGGCAGAAGGACAGCGGGGAGAAGTGGGACATCCTGGAGTTGCTCTGGTACGGGGCCACAGGGGGTTTATCTAGAAGACACCCACCAGCTTGGATGATGCCTGAAGCTCTGCAAAGCGGCTAAGCTGACCTGCCTTCGCATGGGCTCAACAGAGCTTCTCACTGGGAACCTGTGAAGCAGGGTGGCATGGCCACAGCCACCCAGAGAGCTCCTTTACATTGCAGGGCAAGCATCTTTAAAGCAGAAGGCAGCTCAGAAGGACTTTCCCAGGGTTCCCATCCGCTGCTACTGATTGTTCATACTGCAATTTAGGTGTACCCTTAAATACTCATTTTTCCGTTCAACTCACATTGCAGCTTTCTCTCAGGTTGCACACAGACGCTCGCCTTTAGCAGGGCTTCATCCCAGCTTGACCCAGGCCCTTCACTTTGTCGGCTGGATAGGCTAAAAAATGGGACTATTAATTTCAGGCACAGGACAGAGATGGCTTTCAAACCAGAGCCCTTTCCCGTGCAGGACTGAAGAATGTGGACAGACGAGTTTGTGTCTGCTTGTGCTATCGGTCTCTGCCAGAAGCAGGGCTTGACCCACACGCTCCCTCCGCCTTTCTTCCTCCATGAGTTCCTTTGCTCCGTGCTCAGTTCGTCGCTTTTGCCGAACCCGTTCTCAGATGCTCTCTTTTCACATCGTATTGCGAGCTTGAACGGTGAATTCTGCTGGGAACGAGCTGCCTAAAAAGCTGGGCTTTACAAAGCCTATATCCATTTGGGGATTCAGTTGTTCAATCCTTTTAGATATGCCAAGGGTACCAAATGCATGCAGGTACTTTGCTGAACAGACACTATGTTAACATTAATAAGAGCTACTTCCACAAGAAAGTAATTGTAAAACTGGGAGCCTTTTATTTTGTTTTACTTCTTAATTTCAGAGCCTGCTCTCAGAGTAAGACCTTGGGTGAGGAAGTGGAAAGGCAATTACTTCCAGTGTACTGGACGAATTTGCCAGAGGAGAGAAACTGAGTGTTTGATGCGTTCCCCAAGGCCAATGTTCCACAATTATAAAAATATACTACCTCCCCTGTAACTCTGTGAATATAAAATGAAGTAACTTACCTACCATTAATTAGCTATATTTTGTAGTTTTATGGACATTGAACATGGTGTGCTAATTTGCATATATTAGCATGTAATTTACATGCTTACTTCAAGGTATTCAGTTTTATTGCCACTACCTTTTGTGGCCTATTTCTCTAATGTCTGTAATGGAATACAAAAGAGATTTCTCATTGTGTTTACCCTGTTACCTTACACGTGAGATTCAGAATAATGTGTCATGCTGAGAAGTGGGAATTTTCACGCAAAAGGTCTTGCCTTCAAGTCTGAGCCACTTCATGACCACCCACCCCGCTGAATTTTCTAATGCTGCCTATATTTCCTTGGTCACTGTTCTTTTTTCACCCACATAGGGACATACAATATTTTAAAAGTCAGGTACAAGTGTAGAAATTTGCTCCATTCCCTGCACTAAAAAAAGAAAGTCAGACACAAGAATTAATGGGTCCAACTCTGTCTATCAGCACCTAAAGGCACAGAGAGAGAAAAATAATCTGCAGCTGGGGAAAGCTGAACAGGGTCAAAGGGCAGTGCCTGCATCTGCATTCACTGAGAGGCAGAGAGGAAAAATAAAGGGTCTCTTTTTGTTGCAGCTCAGCACTATTTTAGAAAGCGCAGATACTAACTTAATTACCATAGTTCCCTTTTGCACTAGAGCACTGCAGCAGGCTATAAATCAATACTTAAGGTCACATTGCTAAAAGCACTGAAAACCAGTCTTTTCTCTCACTATAGCATGTTGTTTGCTGCTCCTGCATCAGTGTCACGAAAGTTCAATATCAGAGAGGGAACAGGGCTAAAACAATGATTACGAAAGAAATCAGAATTGCAAAAAAGTAAGGAGTAAAGCAAGCAAGTCCAGTTTATGGCAGATATCATGATTGCAGGATACCTTCTGTCCTCTCCGAGCTGGGAGACAGGAGACGCATCAGCAGGTGCCCAGGAGTATGAAATAGGTTTCACTCTGTGCCGAAGTCTTGTTCTGGAGGCCAAGTTGATGGGAGAAGAGCAGATCTGAAAAATTTACAGTTATTTCTGCTGAGTATATCTTTGGCAACTTTACCATACATCTGAAATCAATGATACATGTGCATGCATGACATCTTATTTCAATAAATTGTTGGGAATGGGACTCAGGAGTTGCAAAAATAGATCTTTTTTTTTTTTTTTTTCCATTTGCTTTTCTATTATACCTGCTGACCCAGATATTTCACAACATTTGGAAGAGAAAACAATTCATATGAGATTGGGAAGATATGGAAAAAGCCACTTACAGCTGAGATACGCTTGGCACAGCATTGAATGGCTTAGCCAGAGGGAGGCTTCTTTTTGTTTGGGTTCATACTGGGAGTATGCGGCCAATAGGAATATTAGCTAGATAGAGGATCTGCATCCAGGTGCCCAGGGTACTACAGGAATGAGACACAGGATCCTGTAAATGCCTAATTTAGAAGCTAGATTGTCTACAGCTTTGCTGTTTACAGACTAATTTATGGAGCTTAGAAAAAGTGTAATTGCAATCGGGGGGGTGGGGGGTATTAGAGAAGTTAGAAATCTATCCAACGTTAAAAAAAAACAATTCAAGGAAATTTTTATTTTCAAAGCATAAACAGATTTTCACTTAAAATGAAATTTCATTTCCAAAACTCACATGTTTCCTTACAAGGGACTTGGATCCCAGAGGCTGCTAAGCCCATGTCACAGCACACTGCTAAACAGGGTTGTTAGTTCAGGTGCGAGTTAGTGCAGATGCATTCAGTTTAGAGCTACCACTTCTAGATTCCCTGGATTTCAGCCCAAATGCAGCCCCTGGAGCTCTGCTGTACAAGTGGGAGAGCATGGACACATGTCCAGGAGCTAATCATCTCAGGCATGCACTGTGCAGCTCATCAAGGCATCCCTTGATTTAGAGGCAGAGCCTTAGACAACGCATTTTGGACTCCACAAATTGCATTTTCTGATAGCACTTTTTTTCTGAAAAATTTCTAAGAAGAGCAAGAGCACAATGTCATTCTGAGTTGATGGGGTGGGGGATTATTTTTTACCCTTTTGCACAAGTACAAACAGTTCCAGTAACCTGTGACATGTCTGTCCTGATAGCAAGAGTCCCCAGAGAACCGGAGCCAAATTCCTGAGACATTGGCAAGGAACTGGCCTAGATTCTGGCATGCAGAGGATAAAACTGTCCACGTGCATCTTCATGCTTAGAGGTAAAGCCAAAGCTAATCTCTTCCTTTTCATTCTTTGTCAGCAAGACTCACACATGGCTAGTGAACATGTGCTGGGTAGGAAGAAGAAAAAGATATTATTTCTCTTTTTAAAAGCATTGGTATTCTGATGATGGGCATTACACTAGTTCCTAAACAGTTACAGAGACAGGGCTTCCTTTGAAGGTATTCTCAGTTACTAATACACCTTTAGATATATTTAGGTTGGAAAATTTTGAAAGCTTCCAGACCAAATGGATAAGTATTTGTGGTAAAATTTGATGAAGCTTCTATATTACAGTAAAAACAAGTAAAATCCCAATATTCAAAGCTATGCCCAGAGTAAATTTACTACTTCCTAATTCATTGTTGTACTATTGATTTGAAAACATCAGTTAAGGCCTCTAAGTCCTCTATGATAAAATAATATCATCTGATTCAACTTTTTTGAAGGCTGAAGTAGTGCTGTAGGAGGAAGGAAACCTCAGTGTATTTTAAATCATTAGAGACCAGGCATTGCCTAAACGTCTGACAGCACAGTATTTGTAACACTATTGACTACAGCGACAGTTATGAGCACCCAATTAACTATGCATTCAGAGTGTCACGATATTTATTTAAATTTGATTATTTGCCATAGCTCATCCCAGTCTTCAAGTAGCTACAGCCTAGGCTTTAAGAAACACTTACACAGCTAAAAATGGGAAAGTGGCTGGGGATGAAACATCGTGCCAAAACTCCAGAAAATAACACACAGGTTTTCAGAAGAAAGCTGCAGTACCTTGAAAGTAAGATTTAAAGCATGACTTAGGAAAACCTTAAGTGAGTATTTTCTACATGACATACATACAAAACTAAACTTTTTTGATAATGATTGGTGCTGTTGCATGATACAAGTAGCATGAAAGTAAAAAAGCAAGACTGGGCCTTGGTTGTTATTGTCATCTGAAATTTACTCCATTGCATACGCTGCATTTCTGCCACTGAGGAAGCCTTTTTTTATGCAGAGGGGCTACACTGATCATTAATCACAGGCTTGCTCAAGTAGTGCCACCACAAATACTAAATATGCATAAAATTCACAACCGAACCTACACTGACTTTTTTTTTTTCCCCTTCCACAGACTATTATATGCAGAAGTGATGTAAAGGAAGCCAATAACATACACAGAATAAAAGCAAAAAGAGCACTTACTCATATCAAGCAGATTTTGCTTGAGGGATGCATTAAGATGGTACTGTTCATCTTGAAATTCTTGAATACTGTAGTTTTCATCCTTAATACAGGTGGATAGTCTTCAACCATAGTGAGTGTATGGTTTCAGATTTAAAGGGAAAAAAAAATGCCATAATTATTTCCATATTACTTGCATACTTTTTCTAAATGGAGCCTCATAAAAGTACATTTCTTTACATTCACTGTATCATATTTACATATACATATGCTATAAGGCTAAAGGGCATGCAGACGGCTGAAAATGCCCTTAATTAATAATACTGAAACTATGTGTGTGTATATATATGGGCTGAGAGAGTTGGGGTTGTTCAGCCTGGAGAAGAGAAGGGTCCAGGGAGACCTTATAGCAGCCTTCCAGTACTTACTTAAAGGGGGCCTACAGGAAAGATGGGGAGGGACTCTTTATCAGGGAGTGCAGTGATAGGACGAGGGGGAAAAAGTTTTAAACTGAAAGAGGGTAGATTTAGATTAGATGTAAGGAAGAAGTTCTTCAGTATGAGGGTGGTGAGGCACTGGAAGAGGTTGCCCAGAGAGGCTGTGGCTGCCCCATCCCTGGCAGTGTTCAAGGCCAGGTTGGATGGGGCTTGGAGCAACCTGGTCTAGTGGAAGGTGTCCCTGCCCATGGCAGGGGGGTTGGAACTAGGTGATCTTTAAGGTCCCTTCCAACCCAAACCATTCCATGATTTTATATATATATACATATTCCTATGTCTGATATGTATAATATTGTCTTGATTCACTAATAAATAAAGGAGGAGGGAATACTGTTATTTCTAAATGTCTGTCTCATCTATATTCCTTCCATGCCTTGATAATTGCACACTATGAAATTAACAGTGCTTCTGCTTACAGGTGTTACAGAAGCCTATAAATTTTTGTAGATTTTGAGGACTAGAACAAACAACAAAGATTCAAATAGATTTGTATCCACTCCTGGCTCTTTTGTGGATTTTCAGTGTAACCTTGATCAAGTCAGAGAAAATCTGCTCCTCAGTTAGGTGATCCATAAAGTGGGATGAGGTTTTAAATCTACATCATAGTGATGTTATGAGACTTAGTTACTGCAATTAAGGCACTTAAGTGTTTTACATGCTTTTGGAGGAAAGTTTCTTCATGAGATACCCATTCCATCAGTGTCTGAAGGGTGTATGTTAAAACAGCACCGGATAAACTACTTACAGGGAATTTGAAGCACCAGAAGAGTTATTGATTATAAAAAGCTCAGAAACTGTGCAACATATTCTTAAGCACCATCTACTGATACTGCAAATGGTCAAAAAGGTCCATCAAGCCATCAACAAATATATCGGTCTACAACAAGTCGAAATTTTACATAGGAGTAGATGTTCTCTATGTTAGTTTAAGTTATGTTGTTCTGTTCATTTGTTGTTTTGTGATTTGCTTTGGTTTTCTTTTGCGGGGTGGGATGACTCAGATGTCTAAAAAAAAGGAAATATCTTGGCCAAAATGCAAAATATAATGATTTGAGATGTGCTGCCACAACATCTCTTGACATATGCAGTTTGCTTACTTTGTGCCTCAGGCTCATCAGTTGGTAGACCTCTTTGGCCAGCCTACATCTCCCACACTCCACTCCTTCTTTTTCTTCCCTGGGTCACATTACAGGAGGTGTACCCTAAGGAAAAAAGCCCCATGCTACAGAGGAATGAGCTATCAGAAGCAATTAGTGTATTAGTCTAGGAAGGCGGATAGAGAGGCAGACATCTTTAATCTTTGCGGAAACGTTGACGGTTTAGGGAGAGGGTGCATGCCCAGATATCACCACGATGTCACCCAGATGCAGTCAGATGTGGCATCACCCACATCTAAGGGTTGGGAAGCCCATACAGTTCAGGCAAACCTAAAGTCAGATCAGACTCTGGTGCAGCAGCATTTAGAGCTACAGATTATCCTTGAAGCAGAGTAGCTTGTTCTACTCCAGTAGGCAGTTTCACGGCACAGTGTAAAGCGCAACTTTGCTGACATGGATGCACCCACAATACGAGTGTTTCAACAGTTTCAGATATCTGTCGGGTGTGGGCAGTACAGACACAGCTGGAGGGGAGGTGGAAGGCAGAGAGTCCTTATCAGCCCTGGAAGCAGGATTTGTGACCGAGACTGGAGAGAAACTTAAGAACGTAGGAAAGAACTGGGTGTTGCTGCAGATACACTCCTTAAGAGAAGCTATTCCTTCTCTTGTGTTGACTGACAAGGCCAGTAAAAAGCAAAGCGGGATGATTTTTACTCAGTGATGCCTGCAGATACTCTGCTTTTAACAAGGGGAAGACAAACGGCCCTCTGCTGACCCTCTTCTGGCAATGTTAGGCACTGGGCTCTCATATATTTACGATATTCCTTCACAATATTTTGAGGAATTGATTAACTCCTTTCTATGGAGACCACTGGATCCTCAAGTGGCAGTCTTGAATCTATTCAATAAAGTGCCAGAGGGGAATCAAACAGAAAAGCCAAAAATGAGAACAGTAAGACAAGCTGGAATAAGGCTAGGGAAGCGGTTAAAAGGTCTGATCATTCAAGGCACAAGTCAGCTGCAGTTCAAGTACTATGGAAGCGAGGGGCTGAAAATGTTCATAATATTATTATTCCCTAGTGTACAAAAAAAAGACCAACGACAAGCAGCTGCTGTACCACTCCAGGACAGTGTATCCAGTCCTTCATAGCCGAAAGTACAAAATAGGAAATTAATGGGACCATCCAGGTAAAAATCAGAAATATTCCCAACTTAGTAAAAAATGACTGTCATGCTTGAAACTTCTTCTTCCACCCTTTATATCAACTTAACCACTCCTTAGAGCCATAACAAAACCAAAATTCTACTCTTACCTTTGTACATTATATTTTTCTTAAAGACAGAAAAATAAAAATACTTGGAAAGAAAATTGGTTTTCCTTCTTTACAAATAATCTAAAAGACCAAGATGCAAAGTATTGTGTATGTTTAATAGTCTACTACTAATATATATGTTTTTCCCTAAAAGATCTCAATGTCTGCCTGGAAGAAACATTTTGAACATCATGAAGCCATCTAAACATTTCCTGCAATCGTAGCAAATTTAGGCAGGATTACTGCAGCAATATTCAGGCTTTTGATTCTGCTGACAAAGTTTAAATCTCTCCACCTAATATATACCTCCTGTTTCTCCAAGCCACAAGGAACACTTTCCAAGACCAAATCTCCACAGCAATCCCTCCGGCTTTTTGGTTTAAAGGAATTTTGGCCCGTGCCGTTGGTTATGAGGGCTGGAGAAATGGGGTTACCTGCCAAAAGTCTGGCAACACATGATGATCAGATAAGCACCCCAAGCCTCGACTCTGTGATTCCTCACACCTTGAGTCTTTGCACAAGGACGAAGCTCTACTGACCCAGTGGGGAATGCCTACAACCAGAGTAAGGGCAATTATTCACGACGATGCAGAGTACATGGGTGTAAATAGCTAGTGTTTCTGTTCAGATGCCAAACTGAGGTAAAGCCTGAGGAAAGAAGAGTCCAATTCTGAGTGAATGAAGATGTGTTGCTGTGGTTTTCCTCATTTAAACACAAGAAGAAGAGCAGGTTTTAGGCTTTGTAGGTTTTTTTCCCTTTCCCAGTTTGAATACAAATTGAAAGGTTTAGTTCAAGGAGTCAAGGGTTAGAATCACAAAACTACTGAAGAGAGAGAGGGGCTTTCTTTTTTACCCTGCTGCTCGGTGACTAAGACCATGATCCAGGAAAGAGATACCAGGTTGCAATTCCTTCCTCTCCTTCCTGAAGTATGAGATGATGAATATCTTCTCATACTTCAGCATTTCTTCATATCCATTGACATATCCTCTCCTTCTGTGGTCTGGTCTCTTTGCACAGCTAGCTTCTTATCCTACTTTCAGCTGTCCCATTGGCGGAAGACTCTCCTTTCCTTCATCTCTTTATGCAAATTTGCAAGACAAAAATCATAATCTAACTCTATGTAATTAGGTGTTCAACATTACTATGATAAAGCTATACACGTTTTTTGCTTAGCTAGTTTCCAAAAGAGGGAATGGAGAGATGAAGGACAAGCCCAACAATAATGACAGAACTGGAGGAAGTTTTTAAGAATATCCTTCTATGTTCCTGCCACCGTATCACGCTCATTCATACCAGCAAACATGATTCATCCACTTTGTGCAGCTGCAACTATTTGTGAAAGCATCCCTCCTTTTTTTAGTGTAAAGCTCTTCTTCATTCCATTAGGAATTTCATGAAGGTATTATCACAGGGTTTTTGTTTGTTTGTTTCAGTTTAGGTTTTGGGTTTTTTTCCTGAGTGTGTACCCCATGGCTTTTTCAATAACACAGATCTCCTTACAAGATTTTTGTCTCAAAAGGGGATGGTGTACTTCATTAAAACAAAACAAGAAACTCACCTAGAGTAACACACACACATATATACACACACACAAAGAAATAAATGAGAGTAAGTCTTCTGTGACAGCACCATTTTCCACTGTCTGAGTGATTAGAGCATGCAATGCCTTTTGTCAAAGACAACCTCTTTCTCTTCCTTTGAGCTTTAAATAAATACTTGTCCTAATTGCAGATAGCAGTAGAATACACCACCAAGTGTGTCGAAACTGGCATGGGTGTGAAAGGGAATAAACAAGCTATGGTAGATTAAACACTGTGGAGTCCTGTTTTTCCGTCACTGGCAGAGTGTATAGTAAAGAGTCCCATGCTATTTTACTATTTCTGTCCTTGTAATGCATGCCGGATACCTATAATTTATGACACGGAGGCATTGCTTCATGAGTTGCACTTCCTTTTAAACTGATGCTGAACTCGTTAGTGGGGGAAATGTGACAGGTTGATAGTGGTTTCTTATCTGCAGGTTAAACGTTGTCAGAATAATTCATGGCCAGGCAACTGTTAGAACTGTAATGTTTTTATAATTAGACCTGGAGTGGACTGTTCACCAAGGATTTGAGCTCCAGCAAACAAGCCCTCATCACCGTCAGTCTGAAGCTCGTTGCCTTCCCACCCACCAGATTTCAGGGAGGAAACTTTCTGAAACTCGATCTGCTGAGCTCAAAGGAAATGTCCCCAGCACTGAAGCTACCAACTGAAAAAGCCAAGGATGACCATATTTCCAGCCATCACCATTCAAAAATAACAAGTCAGGTTCCAGAAATAAGAAGATATAGTTAAAAATCATAACATTTTTGGGGGGTGCAATGTTATTGCTATTTTTGTCCTCTCTACTTTAAATCATTAAGATATGTGTTTTGAAGCTTTTTGACTGTCAAGGCCAGAATCTTGATTTCCAGTTCCTTGAGCAAAGGCTACAACTCCTTTGAAATCTTGTGACTCAGAGAGACGGAGATTTAGAAAACATAATGTGAGACTTCATAACAAAAATCACAAAAGCTCACTCTATAAAGGTCACAGTCCAAATGAGAACTTTCTAACACACACAAGTTTAATTGCTCTGTTGAGCTATATCAGCTTAAATCAACTGAGAATCTAGTTTTGGGTCTAATTTCAACAGTGCATATACCCCAACAACTCAGGAGTCAGAGTATACTCCGGTACTCAGTACAAGGAGGTAAAAGTGTATTCAGGTTTGTACAGTCTGCATTATAGCTCTCTGTATGTTTGGTGAATTGCATCCCAGATAGGTTTAACCCAAAACTTCACTGTTGGAATGTGCAAATATTCCAAGGGAGTATTTTGTCACAACTGAGCCCAATAGCAGTAAGATCAACTGTTGTTTTTAACACTGCCCTTTTGTGTCTGTCCATTCATTGCCATACAAATTTCTTGTTTCTTTTCTTTCACTATTTTTGTACATTCACAGGACCCATGGAAGGTTCTGGGGCCATGCCTTCAAAGAGTGTCATCTACCCCTCTCTCCTGTATCATAAAACATGGCATAAATCCTAATTAGAACTCGTCCACAGTAAGAAACCTGCCTTATATCCTTCCTTCCAACAGATGACTTGGGTTTTTTCTTTCCAAGTCTATTAGAAAAGCAAAAAATTCAGTGGGTTTTTTTTAAGAGGAAAACAAATCACTGTAAATATGTAAGCAAACACACGTGCATTTTAATAATGCACAAACACTTATTTTAAGAATAATATTCATGGAAGAGCTATGATTGTTATATGCCTAAAATTCCCAAATGGCAAAATATAATTAAAGTGAGAACTGTTGAACAAATAAACCTGTTAAATACACAGTATTACCAGGCAAAATGGTTATACATTTATCACTTTGCCACTGTAATTACACTGACTGCTGCTCTTCATGCATATATTAATATCTCACTAACATTATGGAGGCTGAGACATAAATTACAAAGCACTGACTTAAAGGAAGATTTTTAGCCAGGCAGAGTATGGTGGTAACAAGTCTTACATACTTTAAAAAAAAATCTTAACATTGAATCTGATTGCTGGTTTTATTTGGATAGTTGTTTCTTGCAGTTCTGAGAAACTCCATCTCCCTAATATAGTAATTAATGAAGTGCTGGCTTGGAAAGCTTTGCTAGAGTGGGTTTCAGATACCACAGGTCAAGAGACTCAGCCTGGGATTCTGAAAGTAGCTGAAGTGTGAAACTCACAGAAGATATTCAGTTTATCTTGAGAAAAGAAAGGAAAGGAAAAACAGTATGTCATTTCTGTTTTCTGTATAAATAAAGACTACTAATTTAAGATTGTTCGGATTATTTTGGGAGGCTTTGCCTCATCATCGATTGGCTGGATGTGGCTTTGAGTGGGTGTGCTAGCTATTCACAGCAAAAAAAGGTCAGGAAATTCATTCCCACGGGATGAACTTTCCTGAACCTGGAAATGAGCAAAGAGACTTGGAAGTGACTTTTGACCATTTGGATGAATGATGCCAAAGCTGCCTTCAGCACATTGTAATTCTTATAATATATGCAGCACTGCCTGTGTTTTGAGACTAGAAGCCGTTAAATACTGTTATTGGGCCTGAGAAATCCCTGGGAATGCAAGGTTTGGTTGAAGAAAATTAGACAGGTATTCTCACACAGCATGTCACCTTAAGGACCCACTTACAGAGGGCTTATTAAATGTTAATATTTGACTAATAGCTGTTAAAACCATACTACGGGCATGAGTAATACATGTTTCACAGGGTTATAGGCATTGCAGAAGAAAATGTCTAGACCGTTACTGTTCCAAAATATCGAGTGCATTAGAAAATTTAGGCCACAAAGTCAAGCCTGTGAATATTTAACTGAGCCCAGTTGTGTGTATTTAACCACTTAGTCACATCCTATTTTCTTCATGCTCCCTACCACACCCAGAGTACAGGAAAAAAAACCACTTCCACAATGGAAATCAATATTCTGTCCATGGTGCCCCATCCAATAACCCTGGAGCAGAAGACAGCACACAAATCTTGTTCTACACACAAAGATATCAATTTCTTCATTGATGCCCAGCATTTTAATATTTTTGTTGTTCCCAGCTATTAATGGTTCGACCTTTCAAACCTCTCTATGGGAGGAGAGCATAGAAATTTACCCATTTAATAAATTAAGAGGTAAAGCACATACAGTAGTTCAGGGGAGGAGTTCTTCATTCCTGAGTTGAAAAATCTAAGATCTAATTTTTCAGGTTCCTTCACTTGTTATATCATTCTATGGATTGAGAGCTTCAGAAAAAAATTAAAATTTAACTGTAAGTACTTAACACCTTGCAAAGTTGCCACTGGGTGCCTGAAACTCACACTGTAGAAAAATGGGACACAGATGAACAGCCACCTAAATGCATGTTCATTTCCATGGATTTCCCAGAATCGTGCAGAAATTGTACGCTACTAAGAAGGGTAGAATTGCATTTTAATGGCAAGTATTATGCTGCCTTTGCCACAAAGTCTTGCAATCTCTTCCTGCCATCTTGCCTCACCCACTGCACACAAGTCAATGTTGACTTGCTCCTCGAGCAGGTTTATTCAGTCCTATTGAATGACACAGAAGCAACCTAAGAAAACTCACGAGCACATGCATAAGCAACACAAACCTGTAAATGGATGCAAATTCAAATTGTGTTGACAACTTGAGGGCTGATATCCCTGACTTTTGATGACATGATCATGCAACCTAAATTAAAAGCAAACAAAAATACAAGAACATTATGTTCAAAAGGAATACATAAAACTGCATCAAGTGGAACCATAATGGGACCACAATCTCTGCCTGCCCCACATTGTCTTCTACTGATTAAACTGAGTAACCAAGAGCAATGGGAAGCAGGAAGGTATTATCTTCAGTAATCTGCCCTTAGCAATGGGATGAGGACAAAGCTTGATAGTCTGTTTCCTAGCTACCTGCTTCACAGCTTGAAGTAATGTTCCAGTTCAGGAACCTCATGTTCTTTTCCAAATCCATGAAAGTACAGTGTAGAAAGCTTCCTGCTGTTCCCTCGCATGGCTTTCCACATCCCTGTCTCCCTAACATCTATACTATCCATAGTCATCCTTACCGACGTGAGTCCAATCTCTGTCCCATCCTGCTCTATTCTTTACTCCATGCTCCTATAGCCTTGAAGGTGCAAGGGCAATTGCAGACAATAAAGCACCTAAGGAAAATCAAACTTGTTGAAATTGCAATTCTTTAGACTGAACTCCTTGCCAAATTTGGACCAATCTTCACATTTTAAGTGACTCCTCCAAAGCATAGAGGCGCCTCATTTCCTTCACGTCAGGCTTTTTGGAGATGAAGCCAATATACTTTGGTGACTATTATCCATGGATTATTTTTTTTCATTGGGTTTGAGAAACAGTTGTCTACAGTCCAAATGTTCTTGTCACCAAATGGGTGACATATAGAGAATACCATTACTTCAAGAATGCCTTTGTGGGCACCATCGGTGACACCTAGATAATTGAGCAGTTCCATACAAATGAAGAATACAGGTTGGAAAAATAATGGTTTTCTTGGTAAATTACCTGTGTGGTTTTAACAATGGCATTTTCTTTAGCAAAGTATAAAGTTCAAAGAGCAAGTGGTTTGGATGTTCTGTTGTTTGGGGTTTTTTTAAAAAAAAGCTTAGTTACTGCTTTTGAAATAGAGTTTCATTTTCTTACACTTCATGTTGTGTTACTTCAGGAGTGCTCCCACTGAAAGTTGCAAAGGAAGATACTGCATAACACTATCAAAATCTAATCCTGTAGACCATTCTTCAGATATATCAGCATACATGAGGCACCTTTAGTCATCCACAATTTACAAGAGGTTTGCCTGTTATATGAATTTGACAAGAATACAGTGAAATTTTTGAATAAAGCAAGAATTTCTGGATTTGATTTAAGTTACTATAGATTAAAAAAAATGTGCTTTCAAACTCAGGTCAGATATTATCCTGCAGAACATTTTGAAAAGTTCTTTCATTTCTGCTAAAAGAATAAAATTCCCACTTTGTAACAGAAAAAAAAAAATCTATCATCTCATATTTCAAGTAATGGAAAAGCAGTTTTTCAGCTGGTTTAAGCTGCAAACATTCTCATGAACTCCAAAAGTGCTACACTGATTTACACCACTGTGCTTCAGGACCGCCTTGTGGTTTAGAGCAATAATGATTATTAGAAAATACGAAGAAAAACAATTTTTTGTAAAGGTGCTCAAAAATAAAATTTAAGGGAAAATTTTCTAGCAGAAATGACACTGTCAGAGAATAACATAGACCACTGGAATAACAACCATGCTGTCAAAACATAGCCAAAGGAACACAGTTTGAAAAGAATTAGAGTATCATTATCAATGACATGAAGAAAAAAAGATAAGAGCAGCTTAACTACTGCCTGTCATTGCATGCACCTAGTTCAGCACCCAGCTTAAATAGTATTCAGGCAGCTGCCTGTGGATATACCCAATATTACATGTTAATGTAAAAGTTAAGACTGCCAAGATAACACTTTTTTTTTTCCCCCCTTGTTCATTTGAATGGAAACACCAGAGACTATGTTAAACTTTTCTGCATGGTGTGTACTATGGTTGCAAAATTGAATACTAAGATGTTCAGAGTGGCTTCATGACTGACAGCTGCTCCATGCTCTACAGCATAGCTGAAAAGGGACTACACCCAGCAGAACTCAGCATATGGACAGGACCTCAAGTTCTTATTAAAAAGACTCCGACCTTTCTCAATGTCAATCTCCTCCACATAGCTTCACCTCCCAGTAGCTCAGATTTCCCACCTCCAGAATGAATAAGAAGAGCGCTTGTCTACTTGGATAGTACTGGAAAGGCATTTAATATCTACCTGTCACAAGGAAATTCTTGTTCAAACGATAGGGGAAAGGCACTCAAAATAATGGGTCTGGGTTCTAGCCCTGATTTTATTGCAAACCTATGGGGTAATGAGGGACAACTCTTTTTTTCATGTTCATCTCTTTGCTTTCCCTGCCCCATCTTGTACTGGCTACTAGAGAGTTTATGGAGGGACTGTCCCTTATTGTGCACTTTCATCTGTTTCTTTTCTCATGCCTAGTACAGGGGAGTCCTTTAATGGTAACACTGTTCAGAGCATCTGTCACTGTAACTTGAAGAATTTTTGCATTATTTCATGTAACTGCAAAATAATTGTTTTCTTTAATGCACTAAATATATCAGACTGTAACCCCACAAATCCTGAAAGGAGTGATAAAAGAAACACAGTGTAAAATTGAAATAGACGTCAACTTGATAGGCTACCATGGCTCAATAGGAATTACAGTCTGTCATTCAAAAAGTCAAATACACAGTGGTTAAATACTAGAAAATATTTATGAGACAAACAGCAGTATTCAGAGTTCAGATAAAGAGGCTGTTCTGAGGCACGACACAAAATGGCATCTGTTGAAATACTTCAAGCACAGAGAAATTTGAGATAGCATTCTTTCTTTCTCAGGTATGGCAGTCTCTATCGTTTCCCTCAGTAGATGGATTAAAATGATGACAGATGAAGATCCATTGCCAAAATAAATGAAGGATCACATTTAGATACGTAATTACTTGGTTCTGGGCCATTAAAAAATACAAAAAATGGAAGCTAAAACACAGAGTCAAAGACCTAGCCTAGTAATATTAAACTGTTCTTTGACATTTTACCAACTGTCAGAAACTCAAAGTAGCAGTGCATTTCTATCAGTAAAGATCACAACTGTGGTGACTTACTAACTCTTTCCCTTAGTCTTTAGTAAATACCTTTTGTACCATACAGCTTTCAGCTATAACAGGTGCATAAAGCTACCTTCTTCAAGAAACACTGTCCCGTTCGTATGCATGCAGATTTTTCCAGGTCTTCTGTACGATGAAATAGGTAAGTCCTTTTGCAGTGTTGAAGACTTGGCATGAAATCCTAACCCTACTGAAATAAATGGGATTTATTCCACAAATTTCAGTAGGGGTTGGATTTCATCTCTAGATGAGAGAATAACCACTCAATACTTCACTCCGTTCCTAACCATTCCCTCAAGTCAAATAGGACATAATGTATTTCTATGATACTCCTCAAAGCCACTGTTTTTGTTTCAACGTGGTGACAGATGCCAGCCATACTGGAAGCTTTTCAAATTGACTCCGAGTGAGACATTAGCTTACTGCTCGGAGAATAAACTTTCCTTTTCTATTCACTGAGTGCATTAGGGAATGTTTCAGACATGTTTTGCAGGACAAACCCTTTTGTTTTGCTAATAGGGCTCATGTACACACTTCCAGTGGGAAAACATCTGTTTTACAAATCTGTCCTCCTAGATATAGCTGGATTCAAGCTACAGACTTTGGAACCACATCCAAACATTCCCAAAGTTCAGCAGTGTTTGGATCAGGGGGTTGGACTGAAGTCATTATGAAGAAATAGGCCAGGTTCAAGATTTAAGCTTCCTACACTTTCAGGGACACTTTGGGATTTTGTCTTAGGTCCACCTCTGCTTCTCAGTTACAAGCACAATCATTTAATGTTGCTTTGGGCAGGCAGGCAGCACCTATCCACAGCGACATAATACAAGCACATGCCAGTCAAGGGAACTGCTCTCATGAAAAACTGAGGTGAGATTAAAAGTGACTCTCTAATTACCTTTAGTTCATCCACCAAAGAAATTCACAAACTTCTGCCTCACTGCACACCTCAGGCAGACAGTACAACAATATCCATAATAAAATCAAGGCTTCTTTTTTTTGTTTTATAACAGAGTGTGTTAGCTAGCATCTAAGGGTTTTCAGCTTTGACATATTGTTGGTTTTGTGTTAATATTGGGCTTAGCTTAAAAATTAATAATAAAGGGGGAGGTAATTATCTTAGTTTTTTGAAAAGCTGTCGTTTTGGTTCCGCTCCTTAATAAATTGTCATCCAATAAAAATAAACAAGAAAGAATCCAAGGAAACCTTGAAAAATTGGACCAAAGGACCTCTGTGAACTTTTAATATGAGGGATTAAAGTCTTCTGAAACATCTGCTGCTTGATAGTCTTTATCAGGTCGAGAGTTTCAAACATAGAATCTATTCCTGGAAAACATATAACAGATGTTGCTGTTCATTATCTTATATAGAATATATGAGTATGTAAGAGAGGGAAAATGAAGGAGAAAAAGGTAGCAAAAAGTCTCCTGAAGCTACCCATGTTCCCCTTGGATACAATATCCAGATTTATGCCAGTAAAGGGCCCACACTGAAAGTCACAGCTTCAGGTACCTAAATAATTAAAAAAACCACCCTAAGGAAATGGACTGTCCAAGCAGAACCAAACAGCCTGAAACACTACCCTGAAATAACAAAAAGCCATAGCCAACTACAATCCACACTCACTGAGCTCCCTAATCAGTAGCCTAAGAATTAAATATTGCTCTAAATCCTCATTAGGAGAGACACTACTTACTAATAATCAAAATAATGCAAATTATAATATCAGTTATTGTATCTATGTGTAACACCTGACACAAGAGAAACCACTAAAAGGGAAGCTATATAACTGCACGGTGAACTGGAGCAGGGGGAAAATTCTGCTAAGAAATACCTTTTTTTTTGCCACATTATTCTTTACTCACAGGCAGTGAGAGTGTAGGGAGATGTCAGCAAGGAGCAGGTACTGCCTAAAAGGACAGCAAACACAAAATGGCAGCCAAAGACTGTTTCTATAGCTGCAGTGAGGTTTATCTCTGTTAAGAAAGGATTTGCCACACAGCTATCATCTCTCTTTCGGCTTAAAGGAGAGAGCCCAGCCTGGTTCCTTTCTTTACCTCTGCCAGCAGTAAGTGATGCTGGCAGTGACCATCCCAAGATGTTCTATGGATTTTCCTCTCCAAATGTAATAGCAACTTATATTATTGTCTGGATGACATAAAACTCCATAAGTGGTGCAAATATTCAGGAAAATTTATATGCCATACATGCCATCTAAAATGCTGTAGTTCTGTAAAGCTGGGAGAGAGGGGCACTTTGTCCATTGCACAAATGAACAGTCAGTACAAGAAGAACAGCTCGCCACTGAATGAATGCCATAGCATTTTCTTTTAGGGGAGATATACGCTTGTGAGCAAAAGCTCCTGCCATAAAAAAGCTGCCATTGTAAAATACCCAGGGTATTCTCAAAATTGTGTCTGATGCAGAGCACAGTTTTCTCCGAAAAGGGCTGGAGCCACAGAGGCAGGCTAGAGGGCTACATGACATGTTGTTTTACCAGAACTACTTTGGTCTGACAAAGAGATTAAAGGAATCTAGGTTTCTTCCAACCTCCACAGCACGACTTCAGTGCAATACTTTGGCACGTCTCAGACCGTGGCACAACAAGGCAAGTGTGTGGAGCAGGTGGTTCACCTCACTCATCATGAGTCCAAGATAGATGAGAAGGGAGGCAGGTCTTGAGAGATCTCTTGCAGCCTGGCAGCAGTTCAGTCCAGTCCAGTGCTTCTTGCAAAGATCTGGCAGGATCTAAGCACTTCAGAAAAATCCCTCCCCTTGCTCCCCCCAAAACCCACAAAGTTTATTTCTGTGTAGACTTTAACTCAAGAGGCTCTGATAACTATAACTAGGAGTGAAAGCACAAGGTCACTGCTGGTGGAGTTTGTTCTGAGCCAGGACCGTTGGCATATATTCTAGAAGAAAGCACAAAGTAAGCACAATCTTAAAGAACTAGCAGTCAGGTAGATTTGTGGATGTTTTGCCTAGAAGTAAAATTAACAGAATGTATTTCTCTTCCCTTGAGATTACATGGGGTACTGACATCCCAGAGAAGCCAAGGGTCACTAAAAAAGTTGGTGTATAGCACCATCCTCACAAGTCTTTAGAAACAAGATAGGGGCATTTGGAGTATTCCTCTTTCAATCTCTTTTAGACAGAGGTCTTTAAGTATTAGGCAGGACGGCTCATTTTACATCCCGGTATTTAACTACCTCCCCACTATTGAGAGACGATCCAAAGAATAGAACAGTAAAAGACATATGGAAGAAATGAGGGCTCCCTCTGTCAATATAAAGGTCCCACTGATGACCTTGGGTTGGTAAGAACAAAAGCTTTCAGACCTCTGGATCTTTTGCAATCTTAAAAAAAAGGGTCAGTGACCCACTCAACAAAGTGTCTATATAAAGAAATGGGGGCCACTATCATAATGATTAAAACTAATCAGCATTTGGGTTGGCAACAAAGAAGCTAAGGATTTAATGGATACAGAGAAGAGACAACCTTCCAGCCTATGGGGCTATACCCCAGCTGTATTAAGCGGATATATCCTAGCCTGAGGAAAAAGGACAGACATCGCCCATGCAAGACTTGCTCAGTATGTCACACTCAGGAATTATTATGGAAAAACATAGGAGGTTTTGATCTGTTCTTCAAACATAAAGTATGAAAAGACTTTTCTATTGGTGACAAAAACCCCTTCAGCTCCATCAGTGTTGCATATTCTACCAGGACTCAAAGTAAGTCTCCCTGTCCCTTCCCTTTAAAGATTCCCAAGCTAAGGCAAATTGGAAAATTATAAAAGCTCTTGTACCCCAAGGAAAACATCGACATTTCCATACTATGCTGTTCGCAATGTTTGGGTGCTCTTTACTTAGAAGAGAGGAGAAAAATGGCTCTACCTCAAGTTGCAGATCCCAAACCGAAAAACAGTTAGCTTGCCAAAAAAGCAGCATGGCTAGTACACAGGAAAAAAAGGCATCTCTTTTTTCATGATCTAGTTTTGCTTTGAAAGGCATCAAAATTAATACAATCTTCCATAAATGAGAACTCCCTGGAACTTGCAGCTGTTGAATGAAACTAATGTCCCGTGAGTTTTATAAATGAAAATTATGAAAATTCCCAGCAATCACAGGGGAAATTAGAAGTTCTCCAAATCTGCTAATGAAAATGGTAATCTTGATATTGGCAGTGCTTGCAGGGTACTTGTTTCTCAGCCATGTCTACAAGCTATGTCTATATTTGGATTTAGTGGGGACCAATAGGAGATCATAGCAACAGTCTGTGCTGAGAACCCACAGTATACATATTTCAAGGAGTTTTATCTCGAATACTTACTCCTCTTGTGGACTGAACTCCCACTAGTGATGGAAGTTAGTTGTCTGTGCTCATCGAATACATCTCTTGGTTTAGTTTAATTTAAACATAATCCAGTTACGGAGCCTGAGACCTCTGTGCAATGGAAAGCGCAGCACAAGAACTACAAGGGTACAATCTGGAGATTCACTTCTAGAGGGTACACTTCAGCCAGACAAAAAAACCTCATGTAGATACCCCTCAAAGACGATCAGGAATAATTTTGACTAGGCAAGGAGGAATAAAAAAGAAGCAGGGTATCTTGGCTGTGTGGATATATGCAGAGGTTCACCTCCGCTGCAGTATTTCAGCCCTTCCGTGCCCATCCAAGTGAACCTCAGAGGCATGTCGTCCTGCTCAGCTGGGCAAACTCCATGTCTGCTGGAGTCAAGGGAAGGACAGGCTTCACTCAAGTGAATCTGATTTTACTTTATCACAAATAGTTCTGTAAAGCTAAAAGTAACAGCTTATTTTCCTATACACCCAATCTTCGCATTCATTGTGAAATATGACTACAAAAATAAGTATGGCAACTGAGGCTGTCCGTGTTTTTTAAGTGTTTGCTGGGAGTCCTGAGAAACAAAGCAAATCATCCTATTTCATCCAGAGTAGGAATAACTAAGTAATGTAAAAGAATCACACAGACAAACCCAGCTGAGACTGAGTATTTGGATCCAATCCAAAGCTTGCAAAAACAAAGTCAGGACTTTCATGGAGCAGGCACTTTCTGCCTTTATTCTCCTGTATCACTGGAGGATGAACAATTAATGATCAGTGGAGATGACTTGATGCCGAATCACTTTCTGTCTGACTTGCTCTCCTGAATCATTTTTATTGTAAACTAAACTCTTCTTGGATCATTGTCATTCATGAATTCACGGTAATACCAGTTTTGAGGCTGATACCTACCCCTGATAATTTGCTATCTGACTAATTAGGGAAGATAGACTTTTGTTTTTTCCAGACCATGAATATCTGCAGAAATTATGTTCGTCAGTACCTGGACTGTTTTACAAAAACTGGGTACTGGTATAATATAACAAGACAATAGAGCAACCCAAGGACAATTGCAAAAAAAGGCGCTAATAACAGAGCCATCTTAAGGCTTCCCGGCAGTGTAAGGAAAATTGAAGTATGTGGCCCCAAAAGAGGACAAAACTCAGTTCTGGGACACCATCAGATCCTGTTCTTGGGTGGAAAAGGGAAGGCCTTGGGAGGTATAGTAGGAAAACCTTGGCTGTGAAACTGGATTTGGATCCCACAGGACTGAGGAAAGAAGGAGATGGAGTAGAAGGGTCACTGGTATATGGAAGCCTGTATTGTATTTTAGGGGGAATTTCATACTCACCTTATCCTATAACCCTGCAGGACGTCACTCAATCTGCTCGTCTACGGTAGCTGACTCTGGACATGCCAGTGATGTGGGATCATAGTTATCCGTCCAAGGCATGATAACTGCCATCTTCAACAGGCCCCCAGCTCTCGTGCCTTCCACAGATGCTTCCCCACCTCCCAAGACAGCAGACATGATGGGACAGCCAGTCGGTCCCCTTCTCTGCCTTATTGTCAGCGAAGGATACACCAAGACATTTCCAAGACTGGTCTGGCCTCAGAGTGGAGGAACTCTGTGGAAGACATGTGTCTCTTGGTAAGGCAGAAGTCAGAGGTCGTTTGGGGATCACCTTTTGAAGACAGTGGGTATCCCCCTTGGATGCTGAGTGCACTGCTTCTTGTCCATGTGACTGAAGGGGTAAGGACCAGGGAATGGACTCAGCCTCTGTTGGCAAGACTGGTGTTCTTGTCTCTGTCTTGAAGTTCCCACCATCTGTACGTTTTAGGCCATGGAGGAGGTGGGAGTGCAAAGAAAGCGAATTGCCCTAATGGATGCATAGGCCCATAAAGGCTACCCAGGCAGAAGGAATTCTACCAATCCAAAGATATCTGACTTCATTGCTTGGCAAACTTCCTTGGAAAACAGCAAGAATTTTGACTGAGTTATTTTGTTCTGAAACTCAAAGTAGGCCTGGTTAGAAAAAAAACCAGCAAAATGTCTTTCTATCATAAGATCACCTAAAATGACATATTTTGTCTTTGAGAAAGATTCTTTCCAAAGGAAAAAAGTGTTTTTAAAGCTTCTGATAAAGTCAAAATGTTCCAATCCAACCTGTTCAGAATGGCCTGTTTAATTTTTCTCTCTTGAAATTAAATTTTATTTGTAGTTTCTACATTACAAAACAAAACAACAAAGTAAAATTTTGATTTTTAAGGGGGTTTTGTAACTTAATGTGCCATGAAACCCTAAATTAATTGTTTTAAGAATTTTAAATTTAAAAGGGTGTTGATACTTCTGGTCTTATCCTGTTACAGAGGAAAATAAACTTGAGAAACACAACAAATTGAAAAACCCGGGTACCACTGAGCTTTCTTGATTCCTCTGATAGATTCACTATGCTTTTTACAGAATCATAGAATCATTTAGGTTGGAAAACACCTTTAAGATCATTGAGTCCAGCTGTATACCTAACACTGCCAAGTCCACCACTAAACCATGTCCCTAAGTGCCACATCAACACATCTTTTAAATACCTCCAGGGATGGTGACTCAACCACTTTCCTGGGCAGCCTGTTCCAATACCTGACAATCCTCTCAGTAAAGAAATTTTTCCTAATATCTAACCTAAATCTCCTTTGCCGCAACTTGAGGCCATTTCCTCTCATCCTATCTCCAGGACCCGACAGAAGAGACCAGCACCCACCTCACTACACCCTCCTTTCAGGTAGTTGTAGAGAGCGATCAGGTCTCCCCTCAGCCTCCTTTTCTCCAGACCAAACAACCCTGGTTCCCTCAGCCGCTCCTCCTAAGACTTGTTCTCTAGATCCTTCACCAGCTTTGTTGCCCTTCTCTGGACACGCTCCAGCACCTCCATGTCTTTCCTGTAGTGGGGGGCCCAAAACTGAACACAGGACTCGAGGTGCGGCCTCACCAGTGCCCAGTACAGGGGGACGATCACCTCCCTGCTCCTGCTGGCCACACTATTTCTGATACATTTCTGATTTTTGCATCCTTCCAGGAACTTAATAAAGATTCTTTCGAGAGATTACCCCATACAGATCTTAATGATGACCACAGTGCTTTTTCACTCTGGATACTCATTCCCTTCCTTCCACTGCATCTCATCCCAGTTTGCAATTGGACTTCTAGGATGGGAACACAAACTGTGGCTATCTTTAGAGTTCCGAAATCACTGGATTCTTAATACATGTCACAGAAATATATTCCAGCTTTCCCCTATTAAAATAAAAAAGCTTTTGTTTTCATTAATTTGACCAGAGTCTAGATTCCATCTTCTGCCCAGAGATGTAATTATAAAACCTCTCCTGCACTGTCCGTCAGATGTACAACATGTGGCTGTGAGAACACAGATGCCCTTGGACTTTCATCTTTCCACAACCACTCTCATGCATGTTGTTTTTTCTGTCACACCCCACAGTTTCCCAGACAGGCAAAGCCCAAACTACAGTGGAAATGCTACATTTCTTCTTCACAGAAGAATATGCAGAGCCCATACAGGGAGCATCAAAATATCGTTCCCTGCTGTGCAAGTGTGACAAACATACAGACAGCTTTCTCAACAAACTGAAAGAGTAAGAAAGGCATGTTCAGCATTTGCATAAATTCTGGGGCTCTGCTGACCACAGAATTTCCTGAGAAGGCATGCAGTTGTAGGCTCGAGTGGGCACTGAATTCTGGCAATCTGTATACAATCAGCAAAAATTTCAAAGATGAGAGCTACAAATATTAGAAATACTGTGTCGATGGGCAGGACTTTATGCCACTGAACTATTTAATCAGCAAGTTTTCATATGATAACAGTGACGAGAAGGAAGGATAATCCAGTGCATAGGGTGCTCAAATGGCACAACTAGCCAGGTGGTGACTGCGCAACCAGCTATCACCAGTTACCACTGGTAACTGTACGGGTATCAGCTCAGCGTGTTCCAGCTGTAAGACTGTGTAACTCACCTTCTAGTCTTTCATTAGGGTTTTAATGCCCCATAAATCATGTGTCAGATTCCTAAAGTGTGTTTCATCCTTCTCTCAACTAAGATTTCCTCTGTGACCTTTGACAAGATATTTTGTTTTAGCCTTACTGCAGATCCCCATCTACAAAAAGGGGTCAGCACATTCCTATTTTATAAGAAAGTTCTGTGAAGTTACGTACCCAACACAGAGCAAGGCACTCAGAAGCCACCATACTAACAGCTGGACAAACCAGGCAAGAAAAGTAGCTAAGCACAAGGCAGCTAAACCAGTTTGCTAAATGTCTTGTTGCACATTAAACTTCGATTGTTCATGAGGGCAGATGCGCTATGAATTAATAAACAGGTGATACCCTTGTAAGAATTTCAAAAAGTGATATCATTTGAGAGTTTACATTAGGACAGACTCAGGGAGACAGAGAGGCAGGCGCGCACACACACACACACACACATATCCATGCATTTATTTGCACGTGCAAGTTCAGGTGCATGTGAAAAGCTCAGTTTTATTTGCAGGTGCAAACTTTTTCCAGTGTTGAGGCTTACGACACAGGAAATTTTGCACATTTCACAAGGGTGGAAAAAAGTTTTGATTTCATGGTAAATATTTCATGAAACAAAGACCAGATGTTTGCCTTAGCTCCTGTTTTTACTCTGCCTTACTTTCCCATCTGGAGTTATTAATTATACCTTTTATTCTCCTACTGCAGCTCTTAACTCTAAAAGATTAAATGGCTTGATTAGCACTGTTTAGCTTTTCCTAGGTGGTTTATTGAATGTCACATTTAACATTCTGGCACCTTACGGATGAAGCTAAATTCTTGCAGCCTTGAAGAAATATGACTATTTTTTTCCCAGAGAGCAAGAGAAGGGCAGTTGTTACATATTTATGAACACATCACATTGGACATTTCTATTTATTCTTTAACACACTCTCACAAACACACAGCCCGTCCTAGACTGTATTTTATTTATAAATGTTGATACTTAGTTCTTTTGGAAATGCCTCCTGGAAATTTATTCATAAAAACAGTGACTGGGAGGGTTACAGACATTTGTGGAAACCTTGGAGTCAACAGAATATTCTCACATGATTTTTCTAACTCTTCTACCTTCTTGGAAGCATATAGAAAAGAATGCAATGAAGTACACAGTTCTTTAGTGGATAAAGAGCACTTAATTCTTCATTTTGGTGCAGCTGATACTGCTGTACCTATGCTCATGAGACAATCAATAATTCACCATAAGAGATCTTTGACGCCACTCCATTAGTGACTGGTTAAGGTAGCGCCAAGTTTGGTGCTTTAAAATTTCCTAACACCCAAATCATTAAGCTCTCTACTCAACTGAATCTTGAGCCAACCATCAGATGATGGCCATCCCAATGTTTGCATTGGACCAGTATCTAAAGCCAGAAGGCTGGTGTGGGATTGCTGTGAAATAAAAAACAGCCTTAGCTTTAACACACAGGCTGCGGGTTTAAGAGCTTGCAAACAGCTTTCTCTCTTCTTCCTCCTACCCTTAAAGTCTAGAACTAACATGGGTAGCTACCTAGCTAGCTGAAAGTGCTTTCAAAAAACCATCAGTTTAGATCAATTAAATCCATGTTCTTCAACACCTTTCCAGATTCTAATGTTTTAAGGACTTTTTAGAAAATGTTACAAGATTTCTTTTCACGTGCTTTCTACCTCCAAGAAAACACAGAGATGACCCACCAGCTACTTACTCTGAAGAAAGAGAGGAGAGATTATGTAGACTCGAACTGCTAATAGTAGAATACAATAAGAGGTAAAGGTTGAACACAGATTTAACCCCATGCCAAGACTGAGGTCCTGCATAACAACTGAAAGGTGTTCCTGTGCAGACAGAGCTGATGTGAGCTCTGTTCAGTCAATTTTTATAATCATAGCTTTGAATTCAGAGGCACCTGGTCTTAAAAAAACAGATCTTGTATTTCTCCCAATTTGCATTCACATACATATATAAATGCCCACAGAGGAGGAGCTATATCTGCATCACAACAGAGCACAGGGGTGAGGGCACTGCATGGAGCTTGCTGGCGGGAGGAGCTCAAACTACAAAGCTGGGAGCAGCAAGGTCAAACTCTGAGTAAATTATACAGAGACCCCCCTTTCATTCTTTACACCACATGCCAAGCAGCCTGCACTCTGGGCACGGGGCAATAGCAGTACACCATCTTTGCCTACATATGCCAGGAGCTCTGGCCATTGGCACAAGCACAAAAGTAATTAAGATTCAGAGAAGTTTCTAAACCTGAAATAATTTTTATTCATCACGGATTACCCCCTCACCCTGCTCCCCTCTGTGGTCTCTCATTCTGTCTGGTTGGTTTCCCATTCCATTTACCTCCAAAGTGACCCCCCAAGCCCCGAACAAACAAAACCAGATGTGGGACTAAAATGCTATTTTGTGTCACTGCAGCAGCCCTTTGTTTTGCCTTGTTTGTTTAGCTCTAGTTTGTAAGAACTTTGGGGCAGAGGCTCTCAATTGCTCTTTGTTTACATCTCATCTGCAAAAGGGCCTCCTCCTTCTTTGTGGGTTCTTGTACTCTACCACAATAAAGATGACTATTAATAATATGACCTTCAGCTAGCTGGAATGTATTCAGCAATTTAAGGCATTGACATTGGAGAAATCCTTATGAATGCCTGAGATCATGTAACCCTTCCATTTGTTTTCAGGCCTATCTCCAAGCTGTGGTTAAGTAGCTATCATTTCTAACATTTGCATTCCTCTTACCCCATAGTGTGTGGGGGGGATGGTACTATCATAATTATACCACATTCTTCTGGGTTCCATAACGAGCTATTATTTTGCTAATGGAATATTCAAGCAGTCTGCAGTAATTTATCAAATAGTCCCAAGTCCCATTTTCTCTGTGTGAATCTTTTTGTTCACAGGTAAATTGATGTGTGGGGGGTTATCAAGGCTTTTTTGTAATTCAAATTAACCATTCCACCCCCCTCTCTGAAAAAAGATCGTTAGACACAGAATGTTTTTTTTTTTTCTAAGGATGTTTAGAATTAGAATTGTGCAGGCTTCCTGTGAGTGGCAATTTCTGCATTTTAATTCATTCTTACAGTGGTTTTGCATTTTAACACCTAATTTTGAAAATTTGCTTAAACTAAAGGGGACCAAAATGTAATTCCATTTCTCCTTACAACTATTGTCTGCTCCACTCTCACATTAAACTGCCAGCAGTGTAGAGTGCCATTGAATTCGCCATGAGAGAGGAAAAACACCACCCTCTTGGTTTATTTTCCTTACAGTAAAAAAAAACCCAAGACCTGTACATATAGATAGACCACACTGAACACACACAAACACACATCTCTTCCACTGTGTATTTCTCTGTGTAAGAGGAGAGGGAAGGAGTGTGTGAGCATGCATATGTGGGCACGTGTGGGTGCATACAGGGTAGGAGGGGGAACTGGTACCTAATAGAAGAACAGTAAGTGCAAACGATTTCTGTGAAGGACAAGATTTCTTGCCTTCTCAAAAACTGTCTCTGCCACAGTTCCTCACTTATCTCCTAACTACAGTTAGGAAATTAATGGCTGGCAGTGTCAGTGGAGAGTTTTGGCATAGAATCACAGAATGGCTGAGGTGAGAGAGAAGGGAACCCTGGAGATTGCCTAGCCCGACCCCCTGCTTTGAGCAAGATCGTGGATAACACAGCTGGGAGGAGTGGTTGATACACCCGATGGTTGTCAGCAAGAGCAGGTTGCTCAGGACGTTGTCTGGTTTTGAATGTCATCATGGATGGAGACTCCACAACGTTTCTGGGCAACCTGTTCCAGTGTTTGACCACTGTCACTGTTAAAAAGAGGTTGGGGTTTTTTTAAGGTTTACATGGAATTTCTTTTACTTCAGTTTGTGCCCATTGCCCCTCTTCCTGTCACTGGGCACCACTATGAGAAGTCTGTCTCCATTTCTTTAGTCCTCCCAGTCGGGTATTTATACACATTGATAAGATCTCCCAGAGCCTTCTCTCCTCTGGGCTGAACACTCCCAACTCTCAGCCTCTCCTCGCATGTCAGATGCTCCAAGGCCTTAATCACCTTTGTGGCATTTGACTGGACCCACTGCAGTGTGCCCCTATCTCTCTTGCACCGGGGATCCCAGATCTGGACCCAGTACTCCAGATGCATCTTATCAGGGCAACATAGAGGGAAAGGATCACCTCACTTGACCTGCTGGCAATGCTCTTCCCAATGCAGTCCAGGACACTGTTGGCTTGCTTTGCTGTGAGAGCACATTGCTGGCTCATGGTCAATTTGGTGCTTTCCAAGTCCCCCAGGGCCTTTTTTGCCAGGCTAATTTCCAATCAGTTGGCCCCAGTCTGGCCTGGTTCATGGGGTTCTTCCTCCCCAGAGGCAGGACTTGATGGTTCCCTTTCTTGAACTTCATGAGGTTCCTGTCACCCAATTCACTAGCCTGTTTGCATCCCTCTGGATGGCAGCACAACCATCAGGTGTATCAGCTACTCCTTCCAGATTTTTTGTCATCTGCAACCTTGCTGAGGGTATGCTCTGTCCCATCATCCAAGTCATTAATGAAGATATGAAATACTGGTTGCAGGATTGATTTCTGGGATACAGCCCTAGTGACTGGTCTCCAGCTGAACTGTGTTACTGATCACAAACCTCTGAGCCCATCAGTTCAACCAGTTTTCAACCCATTTCCTTCATTTTCCTCATCTCA
Source organism: Haliaeetus albicilla (assembly GCF_947461875.1). Lineage (NCBI taxonomy): Eukaryota > Metazoa > Chordata > Aves > Accipitriformes > Accipitridae > Haliaeetus > Haliaeetus albicilla. The sequence continues at coordinate 22,704,397 of NC_091503.1, read as the reverse complement.
TAGCCCATACTACCTTCATTTTCTATGAAGATGTTAGGGGAAGCAGTATTGCATGTTACAGAGGAAAAGAAAAAAAAAACATATGGAGAGATTATTGCCTTCATCTGCCTTTATATATGTTCTGTCCACCTCATCATCTTAGATCCTGGTCTTCGCCACAAATATGGTAAGTGGGGTCATATGGCTTTTCTGGGGATCTGCCTCTATAAAGTGCATTACACAGGGAGTGCTTTGGTTTTTCAAACCACAGAGTTAATTTTCCTTTGCATTTGAATGCCATAGACTACCATGAGGTTGCATTCCACTTAGGGTATCTGAATACAAGAAACTGTTTACTCCCTCTGTTATAGAAAAACCGGCTCCCACTCATTTGTTGTGGAGTGGAAAACAGAATCAGCTAATAAACAGTTTCAGGATTCAGTTCATGAGGCATGAAACCAGAAAATCTACCAACCATAAGGTTTTTCATCCCAGGCCTGTTATTTTGGGCCAAAATTATACCCTGTAGCCAAGCAGTGAAGTTTTATATTAAAACTGACACATTACTGGAGGAAGAAGGGGAGGTACAGTTTTTGTTTGTGACTAGCTGGCCTTTTTCTAATGAAAACCATTCTGTCACAAAGAATTTCCAATTTGCTCCAGTAGATTATCTTTCTGTAGCCTTAGCTTGGGCAGATACTGAGCCAGGTATCACCTGAATGTGCTGATCTATTCTAGTTTCTTTATTAAAAGCGCTGTTAACTTCTTAAGTGCTCTGCTTATTGAAATACATAAGAACCAAAATAACAAAAAGACTTGAACATCACCAACTACCACCCAACCAGTCTCTCCAGCCTTTAGTTCATGCCTTCAGAATAAACTGGTTTCCACCCTTACCTGCTGGATAATCCCTGCACGCAGGGTAGCTTAATTCCAGTCTTCCATTCCAAGAACTCTCATCAGATTCTGCATCCCTCAGATGTACGCATGCCTACCACAAAGTCTCTCACAGGGGAGCCTTATAGATGGGATATCCTAACAGTATAGCATGAAAACAAACAGGTCAGATACTTATTTTTACCAAAATCACACAAATGGTATTAATTGCACTGTTACTGGCAGAGGGAGGTGGGGAGGTGGGCAGGAATTTGCAGCTGAGCTAGAAATTCCTACCAGAAGAAGTATAGCCAACAAGGCAATGTGCAATGTGGAAATTTTAACCCTGAAGCAACGTTCTGCTATAAACAAGTGAGCAAATCTCTTGCAACTCCCTGCATGAAGGCATTTTTTTAATTTCCATCTTAGAACATATGTTAGGTCTTATGCTATTGTAACACATTTCCTTTGAACCGTATCACTCCCATTTATAAATACGTCATCTGAAGTGGTGAAATGCCAGGAGACTGCTCTATTGCCACATCATTCATTGGACATAAATATTCTGAAGTTGAGCGTCACTAGCCACATTTTTAGTTGAAGAAAGTTGTGCAATATAAACATTTGGTTCGTAAATAAATAAGGCATAAATGCCTTAGAATGCTGCCTCCTGCTGATAGCAGCTTTGGTTAAATGTGAGCTAACCTCTCTGTGTTTCCAGTAGATTCATGGCATTATGGTCAAACCGGAATTCACTTGTTTGCTTAGCCCATCTTCTAGAGTGAAGGTTGCCATCACTGAAAACCTGCAGTCTTTGCCTAAGACAAAAATCTGAAAAGGCAGTTTGTTGAGGGCTTTCCCCTGGATTTGTATTTGCTTATTTGGAAGTGTGAGGCTTGGTATTGGTTTTGCTGGAGCAGAGAGGTAAAGCAATGAAACGAAACTAAAGGCCTATATTTTAAAACTGGAGAAATTTAAAAACAGAGGTATGCTTTGTGCACCACAGTAACACTTACATGAATACAGTAAATGCCTTGCCACTGTTTTAAAAACCTACACAAGCCGTTATCTACTCTATATCCCAAAAGTTACTTTTAATTTATGATTCCTGTAGATAAAGGCAGATTTACAGTACATATTTTGCTGGCACAGATCAGTTGGTCAAAGGTTTCTCCTCTTCATACTATTACCAACAACACTGTACAAGAAAAAGTTCTTATGAAGATATGCTATTAAAAGCATGCTTTGGCTAGCACAACTGCATATACTCAGGGGAGTGCTGGGGAAGCTTGAATAAGTCTTGGCAGTGCTGCAGCTTTGCCTGTGTAAAAGCACTGCAAACGTGAAGGCATTTGCCATCATAACATACTGATATAACTATTCGGACCTAGTACAGACTTGTCCTGAAATGGAACTAAACACAAGTGCAGCTTAGCAAGACAGGAAGATATTAGACACTTACGGGAGACGTTTGGTGATTCATGGGTGCACATAATCTACCCCAGCACTTCCCAGGGATGATCTTTGCAACATGGAACTCTGTGCACTGAAGATGATGCAAACTCGTTTTGCAACAGGCTGATGAACAAGACAGCAGAAAACAACATCTTCCAGTTCTACTAAGTAAAACTGAAACAGAGCAGCCTGACTAAACTGAGCATTCCGTTGCTAATCCTGTGAGCCAGTCCGCTCTTTATCTGTGGCATGACAAAATGGAGCAGGGGTTTGGGGGAGAGGGAAAAGGGAAGATGATAACTTCATCAGCAATACAATTCTCCTCTCGATACCAATTTATGTTACTGCAAGAGCAAAACAGAGCGCACTATGTGCATCATCCTCATGCTCTTTCTGCTGACTAGGATCCTGCTTTTCAGCTCGTTTGATCAGTTCATGTTGTCCAGGGATGAATCCTATCAGTTTTGCTTCAATCCTAAGCTGTAAATGGGCACATACTCACACACAGAAGAAGGTAAGGCACTATCCCTTGGAGACCAAGGCTACAGTTCCTGCTTTGCCACTGACTTCTGATCTCTCAAAGGGCATTAATTGGGTATGGGTGAACACCGTGAGAATAAAACTTCCCCCCTTTACCAGGGGAAGGAAAGGAAGAGTAAAAATAGTCAGCTGCTTGTACATACAGATAGGTTAAACTATTACAGATACACTGCTAACTTAGTGTGTAATCAATCATATTTCAATCATAGGTATTTGGGGCCAGACCCAATGCTCTGTACTTCTGCCATGGTTGACACAATGGCACCCTGATCTCACTTGTCTCATTCTGCCACAGAACGTATTATTGTTCCTTTTACTCTAACAGCACCCTTTTTTGAGGCAAATTAAGTTCTGCTTCCCAGAAGTGACTCATATATACAATGAAATACATCTCACAGGAGAGCTGGACGCTCAGCTGCAATGCTTTCTTTTCACCAGACATTTTTGTGCAATTACATGTCCAAAAGAAAATTTTCCAAAACAACAACACTTCCACATTGCTGTTCTATGGAATTCAAGGCCTGCCTTCCTGTCTTTTTCCAGAATATTTTCCCAGTTCAGCATATTCAGTCAAGAGTTCGTCTTTCAATCTTCTGTGCTGATGTAAAGTGATTTCCTTAGTTAATGTGGAAAGGAAGGCTGAAACTGCTTGCCCTGCTAATACTGCTGTTTAGACACACAGCTTTTGAGGATCCACTCCATCTTTTCAAACCAATCAGTGGTACAATATGGTCAGAAAGTCCTTCTCTGAGTACAAGAATGAGTGGAGACCCTAAAACATAGTGCATTTTATAATAATTCAGGAGCCTTTGTGATTAGAAGACCACACACTGATACATTTGCTAATTTTTGCTCTGCCTCATTGCTCATGAAAAGACCTAAATGAGGGTCTAGCAGAAGGGGGGGGGTGTCCCTTGAATGGCCTGCACTTCCACAAAAATACGCTACGCAAGCAAAGACACTCTGCTTCTATGACTAGCAGGGGTGTCAACAGGGGGAGCAAATCCTTTCTGAAGAGAGGCTTATCGCTCCAATCTTTTTCAGAGGCAGGATCCTGCAACACTCAAGAGGCTGCTTCCACGACCTGTTCGTGCAGAAAACAGGAGTTCTGTTTCCTGTGAGAGGTGATGGGCCAAGATAATAATCTTCACTAAAACCTACTCCGTTTAAACTAACATTCCCCTGCCCTCATCTCTTGCTGTTGCCATGGTCTGGTTAATGCAAAACTCCACTGAAAACACAAGGTACTGAGAAGAATTTAAACACACACATGTACGCACAGTAACCACAGTTAATGCGGGGGTCTTCCGAGAGGTTACTGTCCCCTCAGCAATATTGTGGGAGGTGGAATTTATAGCTGGTCCGGGCACAGAAGTTCACATTGCAGTTTTACATTTGACATCCTAGTAAGCTCAGGAAAGGAAAAAACTTACAGCTTGCCCTTGATCCTGACAAAGAGCTTCTATGAGCCCCACCACTGCAGCTGTTTCAACTGAGAAATCTTAATTTTGCTGAAAATCCTTTCCTGCCCTCTTGCCTTCAAAATCAATATGTTGTAGTGAGTTATTTCATTAAGTACTCCTCACGCTCAGCACAGAGCTTGTCTTTGAGGACAACCTTTAGATATACCTGCTGTCTGCAGTGCTGCTAGTAAAAGGACACCTGGTGTTTTGTAATGGGTATGTATGTGCCATGTGGGCTCTTCCCTAGTCCTCTTCATAAATATATATTACAATTTCTCCTGTTACTAAGGAAAAGAAAACTGTCTTTTGGTCCTTAGTGAGATATATTTGTTCCCTTCCCTCCTTCACTTCCAGGCTGACCTCTCTCTTACAGACAGACATGAAGACAACCTTAAGTGACAATGAGATAAATTTCATTTTGTTGTGAACTGCTTTTTCAATTATTTTTCTCCTCTCTATTTCTCCTGGCTGACCCGGACCAGGCTGTTACTCTGACAGGGGTCCCTAACCTCCAGATTAAAATATGCAAATTATTATCTTTCCTTCCACTTAGACCTGTGTCAGATACATTGCAATTATGAGGAAATGTTTGATTAGGGTTTATATGAGAAGAACATAGTTACTTACTTTTGTCATCTTCCCTAATAAAATAAACCCAATTTGACATAATGTAATTGATGTTCAGGTACAATATAGATCACAGAGTGTTTTATATTCACTGAGGCAGCTGCTGTTAAAAAAAATCAGCCAACAACTTCTGAAAATCTCTAATACCCCCTACCTTTTACCTTCCACCTCCCACCTTTAAATTAGTATTAAATAAGTTATACTAAAACAATGAAAAGAAAAACAGGTGCAACACATCAATTTTTGCTATTCCTCCAAATAATTCACACTGAAGTCTTTAAATTGAGATTAATGATCATTGACTTAAGATTTTACAAAAAAATTATTTCCAAAATCCATGGTTATATTCCAGTTTTCAATCACTGTAAAACAAAATTTGGCCAATAGTTTTAAATTACAGAATTATATTACACAAAGAATGTCTCTCTGCAGAGATTTTTTTTTCCTTCCTTTCTAATTCCTCTTGTTTTTTAACTAATTCTAAAAAACCCATTCAGTAGTATCATCATTAATAATGCTGATATAACAGAGGTCTCTAGGTACACAGAGATTTAAAAATACAGTGTTGAAGGAGAACTGTACTTGCTCAAAGCAAATTCTTTCCAGATTTTCCAGGGAAATTTGGAGACATGTAGGTAAAAAAAGACTATTTCCCTAAGCATGAATCACTTTCTGTCCCAGATACTGTTACAGCGTAACATAATAGCTGAAAAGCTGGAATTTCGTAAATGCAGTCCTACATCCAATTTTACCAACATGTGACATGGAGGGTGCACTGCTTGAAACAAAATGCCTGTGTTAGTGGCGACCTGAGTAAGAGAAAATATAGGTTGTTAGAAGTCATGGTAATCTTCCCTAAATACCTGGGGAATTCTGCATTTACAAAAAGGTCCACTTCTAACCTATTACACCTTGCCAGCACCTAGTTAATAAAATAGTCTTATAAAAAATATGAGTATCTTCATAGGATTTCCTTGTATTTCATTTCACCCATTTGTACATCTACAAATTGAGAAGTTTTCTGAAATTTTGTAATGTGGTAATTTTGGCAAGATAACTTTAAATGTTTCTAACTTCACCTTAATGTATTGTAAAGACCATTTCAAGCAGCTGAGCTACAGCATGTGAAGAAATTGTTCCTGCTGACAACTGCATGTTACCACTCCTTCAGCTGCGATGTGGGCCTGCATTGCCAGTCCAAACCAACGATAAGTAAAAATGCTGCAATGACATGTCGCCAGCTCCTTTCCTTAGACTCTGAATCTGCCCATTGTACCAGCTTTTTCACTTAAGAACGAATAACATTCAGCAGAAGGTGCAATAACTGCTTAAACCACAGTGACTTAGTTGCTTGTAATTGTCCAACACAAAATTGTCAAACACAAAAAGAGATTCACGTGATTTTGGTGGGTTTAGAGATTAATCAGATACAGCCCAGTCATTATGCCTCTAGGAAGGGATTCAGGTCTCTGTGACAGACTCTCTGTGCAACTGTAACCACATCACATGGGGCCACGTACACAAAATTTACATTTGCCAAAAAAGCCCAACATAAACCCAATTTGGTACTTAAGCACAAATAAGCATTCCCTAGGTAGTCCAGCTGAACACTTGAGAGGCTTCAGGTTTTTGCGCTGTAGCCACCAAGGTAAATCACATCACTTTGTGCGTGCCCACAAGCCATTCTGGCCAAACTGCAAGTCTTGCAACCCATCTCCTTCACATGCCTGGAACCTCACAAATTAGTCTCATGCTCTCTTTATGTACAAAAGAGCATTTTAATTTGTAATTCTCATTTTTATCAGTCAGGTGAAACTAACTACTCAGTAGTTGGAGGAAAAAAAAGTGAATCAGGGGTTCATACTCAAAGAAGTAAATTGAGTAATTCAGTCCAAAAAGCTCTTTCAATCTGAAAATCCCATCAACATGCCTGGCTCAGCACCACCCCCCCTCCAAGAAAATGTCTAAATCTGAAAAAAACCCAAACACCTCTATCGTCAGTGTTTCTTTCTGGCTTAAGCAGCCTCTCCTTCATGCCAGGCCTAGACACATAACATACTCGCTGTTCACTATACAAAGAATCTTGATGTCTGGATTACCATATGTATTCGTGAACAGGGTATCCCAAGTCTTTATGGGTGTTGCTCCCCGAAACACTCCTGCGTGCCCACAAGCCACATCCATACATGTAACACATACTTTCAATTTCATGCTACAGAAACATTTTGGTAACTGGCAGCAACAAAGCCCTCCCAGTTTTTTCAGAATCTTTGAACAGAAGAAAATGACACAGAAAAATACTAGTGATGTCATGAGGCCAGGGGCGCACCCTATGAAGCCCAAAAGAAAGACAAAACAAAATGCTATGTAACTCTACAGGGAGTTATCCCCAAACAGGGCGCATACAACCCAGTCAATGCCACCTGGCTTTGGTTTTTATTGAGTAGCTCGGGCACAATCTTGGTGATCTTCTTTGTTTTCCTTCCCTTCAATCCTCGCTCTCTCCTCCGCGACCTTCTGGGGAGGCTGGCATTCCTTCCATGAGAGATCTGTGTCAGATAACATCAGCTCTTTCTGCAGCGTGGCCAGCTGCCCAGCTGAACAAATCCAGGACCTAGTAATTTAAAGTATTTTAGCAAACAGTCAACAGATTGTAAGAATTATTCATTAAAATCACTAAGGATTACAGTCACAGTGGTAAGGTAAAGAAAAAAGATTTAGTATCCTGTTACCAATCCCTCGGCCTGCTACTTCATATAAATAATGCTGCCTGGGATTTCTTATTAACTACAGCACTTCTGTTTAAAATCCTTCCTAAAAGTCTGGAAAACCAATTTTAGAGAAAATTCCAATTTAAACTTGGTTACAATTTACTTGTTAGATTAATCTTGCAAACTTTTAATGGGTATATTAATTAGACATCATTAATAACTCCAGTATCAGCCATGAATTTCTGTTGTCCCTTAAACTAAATACGATTAACTTCACGCTTTCTCAAGGGCATAATTTTGCAAAAATTAGCAAGCACAAGAGTATAGGTTATTATAGTATTCAAAGTGCCATTTTGTTTATGATTTCATATGCAGGGCCAGATCGGCCTAAGAAGCACCCAGAATCTCATGCATTTTTACACCAATATCCTTGTGGGATTGAAGACAGCAACCAAATGGAAAATGGCTTCTTAAAATGCCAAATTTTCAGCCACATTTCCTATACTCTAAGGCAAGTTATCTGAAAAAGAACTATCTCACCTCAAATGGATCTTTTTTAAACATAACAGTGTGCCTTGAGACACTGCAGAATTCCTACTGATGCTCAAATCTCTAATACAGAGGTTTACAAAATACACAGTATCTGTTGTGCAGAATGCCATTGTAAAAAATGCCATTAAAGGTTTCCCTCCGTTCCTATAATTTCAGCCATCTAATTAACCTTTAAACTTAAGATATCATCAAGACCCTGGAAAATAGAAAACTACACTGTTCCTAGCATTTTTGCCAGATTTTTGCTTTGCTGCTTCATTGAGTGTTTCTTGCTATTACTCCAGCAGCTGGCAAACTAAGTGTGTGCTGCGCACAGCAGGACAATGCTCCGGCAAGCCAGCATAGCTCTCAGGTACCTAGTAGCTACCCAGCCACATGTGTTTCCTAGCAGTTACCATCTCTCACTCTCTCCAAAAGGCACTGCCAAATAGGTTCATGACTCCTGTCTGCTCTTGAAATACATGTTCTCCACGATCTAGCTCAAGTTTTGTACACGCTTCATTTCCCAAAGACTTGCATTACAAGCACACCGTAATCACAGATGCCCTTTTTTTCATGGCATTAGACATTCTGGGCTCAGTTCTTTCACTTGTCCTGACAGAACCACTTTACATTTCAAGAAGTTAAGTAATTTATGGAAAGTAGGTCAGCAAACTGCAAAACACAACATTCCCAGTGCATGAGGCTATTACGGAGGCTGGGATTCATTCAGAGAATGGTAAGTCACCTGTTGCTTTTCCTGCCAGCACATTCCCCACAACACAGAGAGTACCCTGTCTTTCACACACAGGGATTATTCAGCTCATGATATTGCATTAAATCCTATGTAATCAGATTTAGAGCTAAATATTCAGGCGCATCTGAGAGAGAGTTGCCACGCTGCCATGCATCTTCTCAATTGTTTACACTCCTGTCTGCTCCTTCCATATGACCTAACAGTCCCCAGTGCTTAATCAAATAAAGGTGAACACAATAACAAAGCATTCACTACTCCCTGTCTGTACAGGACAGATGATGAATCAAACTTCTGTCACACAGCCACTCCCAAAGGGAGAAGTCTTCGGGTGATCAATTGGCGTTTCATCAAATGGACCCCTTGTCCTCCCAGCTCCAACTCTTCTGATTGTTTTCTGTTAAATATCTGAGACAAAGAACTGCTGACCTCAACTTTCAAACTTCAACTTTCAGCATCGATCAACAGTAAATAATGGATAAGCCCTTGACAAAACATTTCCATGCTATATCAATTTTTCTTCAGCTGGTGTATCAAGTCACAAGGATGCAACTCTGTCCCCAGAGACCACAGAGGTCTTTGAAGCTCCTTTAAACTGAGAGCAGTCTAGAACTTTATGCACTTAAATCATCTTCCCACTGGTAGGGACACCAGACAGTTGGCAGCCAGTGTCTGGGACCATTTACACAATTTTAGGCAATCCACAGCAGAGCTTTCAAGCTTTCAGAAAATTAATTAGTTCGGGATAATATAGTAAACTCAGAGCCGAGAAAGGAACCATCATATTTGTTGAGTGTGTTATGATATCATATTGTATTTATATGGTGAGAAAAACAATATTGCATGGCTTTTTTATTACATTCATTTGCTTGAGAAAAGGATACTGGGGAATCAGTGGGCAAAAAGCTAAAGCTAATTTTGAATGAGACAACATGTGAAGCAAATGCCTTCATATAAAATAAGTTAGTGAAGCTATTTCAATATTTAAGTCTGGGAATCAACTGTGAGGAGAATGGAGGGAAAGAGATATTTACATTTTTCTATGTTAAAACTTTTTCTGTTGTAGGTATTTTTCGTAATGCGTAGCTTCATCTAGTGACATCCAGCTGATTCATGATTTTAAAAAAAGTAACAAATGTTCAAAATCAAGTCCCTTCCCTGTTGAGCTTAGTAACATGGGAGAGCAGGGGATATTTCCCTGCCTTTTCTCACACTGCAGAGCTTCATGTTTTTAGCAAGTTCTCATTTTTTAAGCACCAAAAAACAATCTCCTTGGCAGCTTTCCTTCCTGGTATGAACCTCGTTTTCAGCAAGCAAATGTCTATCCAGCCAGAATTCACTTACTTCTTATGCTAATACTGAACCTCTACAAGCTGACAACAAGGAGCTTTTTTTGTGTCTGTTACATTTTGGGGAAACATAGCCTCGTTTCATGCACCAGGGCCTCAGGCTTACTTATATTAGTTTACATCGTGGAGGAACTTGGCCTAGTAATTCCCGATGTTGGCTCATCATTGCTAAACTATAAATGGATATCTCCTGTTTGGCTGGCTGCCCAGGCAGCTTTCTTTTAAATTCTTAATCCCACTTAAACAACATGTTCTTAATACAAACAAGTGGTGGTTTCCATACAGTATCTAAGTAACTAAATAAAGCACAGCTACCACCAATTACCTTCTCTCCAGCATGACTCGCCAAAATGCTGAAGACGAAAGACTATCTGACATTTCTCTTTCTGATGCTGCTACTCCTGCTTTTTCCAGTGAGCTCTTCAGCTTCCTCCCTCAGACAGTCACCCGTCTTGGTGCAATGAACTTAGGTCAGCTAACTAACTCAACTAACCACATTAATCGCACTATTCTATGTACCCTAATCTATTTACGACTCTTGAGCATCTCGGTGCCTTCCATGTGTCTACCCCAATATTCAGTTTTCCTCCACAGGTCCTATACTGCTCACCTACTTTATGGGCAGGTCTTACTCTTCTTCTTACGGCTACAAAGAGTCCTGTTGTCGTGATAACATTTATCCCCACATTTAATATCCCCATTCTGTCTGCTGTGTTTCCATTAACTATCCCCAGTCTGATCTGGTGCAACTAAAAATGTTTTGTACCAGGAAAAAAACAAGTAGTACATCAGACGAAGTATGTAGCTAGGAAGAAACAACACAAAAGGGTTCAATTCTGCAGTGGATAACTATATACATCGAAGAGGCTGCACAATACTTGATGAGAGAAGCCAAAGTATCCCCATTATAAAAGAAATACAGTCCTCTTGTCACAAATACACCTCCTGCCACCTTGTTCTTTCACTAATAAAATACATAAATACATAATGGCATTTCCGATCTATAAAAAAACCCCAAATCTCTTATCCATATACTTTGTAGGCAATAAAATGTGGGTCCATGTTTCCCCATCTATTTTAAGACTTCCTAATGTAGTTCAGACGTGGAAGCTGGGGGAAAAGAACACACATATCAGAAACCTTCATTCTTCTCCACAGTACAGCTTTTAGCCACATTTGTTACAATGTCCTAACTTGTTTATAACTAAATATGTATTTGTATACTTAAACAACATGGTAGGCCTTGATCACAGTTGCACTGGTGAATTTATGTGGCTACAGCTAGCCAGGACCCCAACTGCAAGTCAAGAGAGCCTGTTTTGGGACACTAAGCTTCTTCAGAAAGAATAACCCATCTTTAAATTCATGAATAAGCTCCATTTACTGCCATGGTTAGTGGATTGTGTAAATACACAACCCTGAGTGATTTCTTTAATCAGGGCCTTGTTTTCTTTAGAGAGAGGCCCTGAAGCATTCCCATGCAACCCATCTCTTTTTTCTTTCAGCTGCGAACGTGAAGGATATCCAGGTCTTCTGGCCAAGCACTCCTGGTGTGACCTGGGACACTCTCTGCACGGACACAACAGGGAACATGGCAGGTTCCCTGCGCTGGGAAACTGCAAAAGCACTACTGCAGGGGTACAACCCAAACTTTTACTGCATCTCTTAGTCCAGACAGACTGTCAGAAACTGATCACCAAACCATAGATACGTTTTTCCAGTTCGAGCACAGTATCCACTCATTCCCTTCTTTGTTAGACTAGGCACTCCCTAATGAACATTTTAAGTTGTTTTAAATAATGCAGTTACTTATCTATTTGCCCGCAAAGAAATAATAAAGAAAAGCTTTCAGAGATGTGATTAGCTCTAAAGGTCATGTTAAATTTGGGAGAGAATAGAGAGAAAGAGGCTTTTACCAGAATGTGGGAGAATATGTGTATATGAAGGCTGCAAATATTTCAGTCGAGTGGATTTTATTTTGCGTTCTATCTGGTTTCACTTATATCATAATTGAAGGGAAATGGTGAGAGAAAATAAAGCACTTTCCCATGCTGTGTCTAAAGCTTTTTTCATGATTAAATGTCATCATGTCTCAAGAGTACCAAAAATACTGGTGAAGGCCATCTTAATTTTGAAAAACAAATATGCATGAGAACTGGTTGTAGCTGGACACAGTTTGAACTAAAGCAGGTCTGCCATCAGTGTAAGTTTTATTGTGATGTACCCTGGAGAGTTTGCATTAGGATCTTCAGTAGAAAAACAGTAAAAGATTTTTAAATCCAGCTAAAAAAACCCCTCTGTGTGGAACACTGGCCACATCACTTGTTATTGCTGCAAGCGAAAATACCACTAGAGGCATAACTATAACTTACCCCTCGAGAACAGAGCCAATCTCTGCTCTCACTCCAACAGATGTACCTTTCGTTTATAAGTGAAAACAGAGTTGGCTCTTAACAGGAAAAGAAAGGACAGCAAAAAAAGTTTGGAGAAAAGCAAGCAGCTAAGGAAAGTACGAAAGGGAAAAGTGGGCCACAGAAAAACTTGTCTCATTTTTTCTCCAGCTGATGATGCCTAATCAGGAAGTTTCCCCCATTCCTACTGACTTAGCTGTGATTGAATGAAGAACCTGTCCCCATATATTGAAACATTTCATTCCCATCCCATATGACTCACTATTCGGTTGTCAAGTATATACATCAATGTATATATTTATACCTCATGTATATAACCGTACATCCAGTCCTAATCAAAGCAGTCAGCTGTAATTGCTCAATTTCCACGTATTTTACTGTGTCATTTCTATGTTCATTTTAACTTGGTTCTGGACATTTCTGCAATCTAGTTTCTTTGCTAGGTTTTCAAACCTAGCCAACAACAGAAACACTTTCCATAAGGCATCCCAATTCTTTCCTCTCCAGCAACAACCTGTCAGGAGGGATTATGGGTGGTGGGAGTCGAAGTGTAGCCAAAGTGTAGTATTAAAGGAAGGTGAGAGCAAACGTTTGATAGCTATTAACCTGTAAATGTGAACTCAAACTGAGTTAATAATTCTGTCCTAAATCAGCTATTTGACTCAGCTTGGGATTTTAAGATAAACTTACATGCTTGTTGCCCCAGTCTCCTTGCGAATTGGGACACATTTTTTGAAACAACAAATCCTCACTAAAATATTGAAAAGTGACTTTTAAAGTCCCATTGGTCACAACAGAGGCCAAGTCAGTTAAGCAATTAAGAGATTACTATTTTATTATTCTATTTTATTCAACTTAGAACTCAATCATGATACTTTGCAGAAGATTTACTATTGTTAGCACATGCATTCGGGCACTATTTTATAAATTTCCACTGTGTTTAGGCTTCAGAGGTCTCTATTCCCACCAGAGAAATCTCACAAGATTCCTATTATCTCATTTTCCCTTTTTTTGGCCTTGCACTTTGACCCTGGCATTCTCAAAAGGACACTTGGCTTTTTACATTAGGCTTCAACCACAGACTGGTTTTCTAAACAATAAAATACAGTAACTCCTAGTCCATACTTGTCCAGAGTCAGAGAGACAGGCTCCACAAGCCAAATATATACAGTGGGAAAGTATAATTTAAAATGTTCCAGACTAAACATTTTAAAATCAGACAAAATAAATATTTCAAAGCACTAACCTGTAAACTATTGCTTGCTGATTCTAGAGCTTGATGTTGTTACTGCTGTAGCTCCTTGATAAAAGATCATGTATCTTTAATGCTTTCAGTCATCCTACAGATAGCACAAGCAGTGTACATTGGCTCACAAATTATTCGTGGTCCCTTCAGCATAACTATACCCAGTGCTGTACCTTTGAAGTTTGGAGTTTCAGTAGTTAATAGAAAGCCTGCCCTTCCTAGGGTCAGTTTATCAGTTGATGTCCTACAAATGTAAGACACTGCAATAGTCCCATTTGTTCCAAGAAGCATCTACTTCGAAGGTAAAAACAAGATTTTTTTGCATAGAGGAGATGAGATGTTAAGTTTCATGCTCTCATCGTTTTTCATGAGATCAGCAAAACCGATAAACTTTCTTCTGGATAGCAATTGCTGGCCCAGGATGCCTTAGGGAGTACCAGGCTTCTAGAAGAGACACATCTTATGACAAGATTCTTCAGTGTCATTTATTAACACCCATGTGTTGCTTACTCCCTGAGCCCTGTATGCATGCAATGAAGAGCATTTTCCCTGTCTGATTTGGTTATTTACTTTTTTAAAGTATGACATTTTGAACAATGAGTACTTCTAGCTATACAAAATAAGAATATCAGGCTCAGGATCATTCCATGGACAAAGCTGCTGAGACCTGCCGGTATTACCCTGGCATCAGGTAATTGCAGAGAGCGTGAGAAAGGCATCGCTGGCTCAAGGCCACTTGCTCTGTCCCTGTCCAGGAGAACAAGAGGGTGGGTTGAGGCAAGGAGGACCAGCTGCAGGGAGTGAGGTAGGCAGGGTGCCTGGGAGGATAACTTAAACTACACTGCTGAATGTCTCAGACATGTTGTAGTATTTTGTCGCTCACAGCTCCAGTCTGATCAGAACCAAGGTATGAGGAGCTAGCTGAAGAAAGAGCTTATAGCAGGACAGGTTCACGCTCTACAACAAGGCATTGCTGTTTCCAGGTACTTGGATTTCCCAAACCTCTATGTTTCCACCTCCTCGGACGGGGTCTCACCAGACTCAGAAAGTAACATAAACATTATCACAACATGTATGTCCCTTGCTGTATTCATCAGGCTTTCTCTCCACAGGTTTGGAAGGTTCTTTGAGGGACAGTTTTTTGATACTGTTCTGCACGACATCGTCATCTCTCAATTGAAAAGAGATGGATTTGACAGATGGACCACTCAGCGGATAAGGAATTGGCTGGATGGTCGCACTCAAAGAGTTGCAGTCAACAGGTCGATGTCCGAGTGAAGACCAGTGACGAGTGGCGTTCCTCAGGGGTCGGTATGGTGACTGACACTGTTTAATATCTTTGTCAGCGACATGGACAGTGGGATTGAGTGCATCCTCACCAAGTCTGCTGATGACACCAAGCTGTGTGATGTGCTCGACACACTGGAGGGAAGGGATGCCGTCCAGAGGGACCTTGACAGGCTTGAGAGGTGCGCCTGTCCGAACCTCATGAAGTTCAACAAGACCAAGTGCAAGGTCCTGCACCTGGCTCGGGGCAATCCCAACCACAAATACAGGCTGGGCAATGAGTGGATTGAGAGCAGCCCTGTGGAGAAAGACTTGGGGATATTAGTGGATGAAAAACAGAATATGACCCAGCAACGTGCGCTCACAGCCCAGAAAGCCAACCATATCCTGGGCTGCATCAAAAGAAGCATGGTCAGAAAGCCGAGGGAGGTGATTGTCCCCCTCTACTCCGCTCTTGTGAGATCCCACCTAGAGTACTGTGTTCAGCTCTGGGGCCCCCAACATCAGAAGGACATGGACCTGCTCAAGCAGGTCCAGAGGAGGGCCACGAAGATGATCAGAGGGCTGGAGAACCTCCCCTATGAGGACAGGCTGAGAGAGTTGAGGTTGTTTAGCCTGGAGGAGAGAAGGCTCCAGGGAGACCTTATAGCAGCCTTCCAGTACTTACTTAAAGGGGGCCTACAGGAAAGATGGGGAGGGACTCTTTATCAGGGAATGCAGTGATAGGACAAGGGGGTAACAGTTTTAAACTGAAAAAGGGTAGATTGAGATTACATATTAGGAAGAAATTCTTTACTGTGAGGGCAGTGAGGCACTGGAACAAGTTGCCCCAGGATGTTGTGGATGCCCCATCCCTGGAAGTGTTCAAGGCCAGGTTGGATGGGGTTTTGAGCAACGCAGCCTAGTGGAAGGTGTCCCTGCCAACAACAGGGGGGTTGGAACTAGATGATCTTTAAGCTTCTTTGCAACCCAAACCATTCCATGATTCTGTGTCGGGGAGGTCATTAACTATAGGATTAAACTCAGT
The DNA here is from genome assembly GCF_947461875.1 of Haliaeetus albicilla. Classification (NCBI taxonomy): domain Eukaryota; kingdom Metazoa; phylum Chordata; class Aves; order Accipitriformes; family Accipitridae; genus Haliaeetus; species Haliaeetus albicilla. The sequence goes on along the minus strand of NC_091503.1, from coordinate 22,688,141 downwards.
AGGGTATTCAGCTCTATAGGCCACTTAATTTAGTATCACTTAACCTTCAGCACGCAGATCAGCTACATCCTATGCAGAACTGTTCATGATATCAAACACAAAAGTGTTTCGAGATTATCTAGGGCTCGTACCCCAGGCAAATCACCTGCCTGAGCATTAAAACCAGTAGTGTAGATAAGGAAGTGTCAAAGCTGGATTTATTATTCCAACCAGAAAAATGATCTTTCTATTTTAAAAAGAAAGAAAAAGTAAAAGACTTGCAGCTCAGGAGCCCAGGGAAAGCACTGATAAACATATCTTGCAATTACATTCCTGTAGATGTCTCTGCCAGATGATTTCATGTTCCAGCAGGAAATTTATCATGCTCTCTGTGTCACAAACAAGTAAACTGAGAGGTCACCAAAGCTATTTCTAGAGCCTTCAGAAGGATCTGAAGGAGTCAAACCTTTCCACTGACCAATAGGAAGGACATCACAATTCTTTCATTTTGCTTTGCAAATTGCTTTATCCAGCTTGCATATGGAGAAAACATCTTCCGAAACAAGTCAATCATTAAAACATATGATACTCGTGTCAATGAGGAACAAGCATTGTACACTACTACTATTACTGTCACCTGCAAAATTAAATACTGAGCAAACTTTAATACTGAGCAAACTACTTCTCTCAGTAAGACATGGAAGTGTTGACTCTTTTCCAGCTTTACTCTGGGATTCTGTTAGCAGAGGATTTATGTATAAAAGTACCACTTAGTCTTTTAAAGTTAAATCTGATGACCTCACTCATGTAAAATTCCCGGAGTTAAAACAAATTTGCAATTTGCATCTACTACTGTGGCTGACACATTTCTAAGAATGAAGCACTCAGGGAGCAGGCATTGTCTCCAAGTTAAGACTCAGAGGCAGAAGAGCAGGCCATGAATATGGTAACACTGCATGCTGAAGCTAATAATTTTGTATCAATTTCAATTAAGAGTTGAATGCTAAGCATCCAGCACAATCTGCAGTGGTAAGTCCAAGAAGCTGTGACACAGAGGGAGACAAAAGCTGTCCATTTTCATGAGACAAGTTAGTAATTTTACAATATTTAATTAGATATTACTAGGGACCAGGTCATAAAGCAAATAATAGAGTAGCATGTATTATAGAATTATCTATAAACCAATAGACAATCACAGAAGTTTATTTTAACATCCAAAACCATCCTGTAACATCACTGCTGGGACAGGACATTTTATAATTCATTGCTAGGTGCAAGTGAATGCTATACAATCTCTGTGTGTGCGTGTGCATGTACTTCAATTTTCTCGTGGTACAAAAGCTATTCATTAATGTGACTGTATATGACATGGCTGTTGAGAGCCACTAGAAAAAAACATTTGTGCGACCCTCATGTTTCCTGTTTTCTGAATCGAGATTTGAATTAACAGATGACATAAATTCCCAGGCTCTGTAACAAAGCAATGAGCTGATATGTGACCACATATAGTAAGGAAGATTTTTAAAACTATATATGAAGTCTTTTTTCAGCTATCAGAAAGAAGCAACAACCTGACTCCTGCTGCCCGTCGAAGTAAGTAGAATTACTAGTGCCTTCTTTTAGAACAAGTGCCCATGTGAACACCTATTTCTGGAATAAGAATAGCAGCAGAGAGGGTTTATACAACCCTCACTTACACCCCTGGAAAAAGAAAAGAAAATCTTAACAGCTCTTTGCAGCATTTATTTCAGAGCAGCTATTTTGTAGATTTCCACATGTGGACAAGTTCTTGTATCAGTGATCACAGGTTAATGTGATACACTATGTTGAATGTTGCTTATATATAAGAATAAGGTCTAGTAATGCAACCAAATAAACAATTATGTGTCATTAAACATCAGTTTTGCAATCTAATAGTAAGATAATGATAAAAATCTATCCATTAGTTCAATGGATACTTCAGTGGATAGCGGCACTTACTTCTTTTAACATACTAATACTTCCTAATAGCAAGTGTATACGTTATCCTTCTTCCTCACTATGGGAAGATTTCTAATAAGCCCAACTACTCCTGGTGTGAGCAGCACTTACTGCATTTCTTTCTCAAATGCAAAAGGTATCATTTAACTTACATATTGTAAATAACTTGACAAGAAGAAACGTGCTACATGAACTTGCCCATGGTTTTATAAGAAAATGACAAACATGGTTTTCCACTGCACTGCCGAAAGCAAATTAGCCATATGCACACCCAGCCAGTTACTGAGGGACTTAAAGTACATCCAGCACTGCACTGGAAAGTCTTAGCCTTAAGTGATAAATTTCTCAAAGGCAAAGGTATACAGTAATTGCTGCACAGCTCAGGAAGGGAAATGCCATCTGCTCTACCACTAAATACAACACCGCACACCTAGTCAGGTGAAGTATTTGATCTGAATTGTCCTATATACCAAGGACAAGACAGATTATATGTACACCATGGAAACAGCCAACACCAAGTCACTTCCACCTGCATTAAATCCAGAGCCTGAACTCTTAGAGGTGTTGCTGCAGGGACACCAATGCCGATTAGACAGGACAAGGAATAAAATAGACAGACTTGAAAATAATGAATATTGGTCCCGGACTCACACTGGTAAACCCGTACAGCTGTTCAGCAATACCAAATGAATACACGGGTCTGGATCGCCACTAAAGGAAAGATCTTAACATTGTGCTTAGTCAAATAATATAGAGGCTGCAAGGCCCCTTATACTACCTCTACGGTGAAAGAACCAGGTGGAGGGGGCTTAGTTCAAGAGTAAATGATACTTACGTTTAAAAGAAAGTTTCCACTACCAAGACAGAGAGTGGAAACAAGACTTACCTTTTGAAAGGTAATACATCACAACTTCTTACATGAACAAAATCACACAGGAGCAACCATACCTGGCATTTTAACTTCTGATAGTTCCCTCTCTAATACTTCCACCTTTCTAAAATATTCACAGTGTCAGAGTGCTAATCCACCTTTTGGACATTCTCTCTCTGGATAGTATGGATTTCCAGCCTAAGACTTTTTCTTCTTTTTCCCTAGGAAAAATACATTTTAAGAATAAATTTAATAATCAATTGTTTCAAAGACAAATTATTTATTACATTTTAAAAGTGAAGGGTAATCCTCCTATACCTTCAGATTCAGTGAGATGCAGGGACATATCTGAAGGAGTAAAGGATTAATATGACCATATATTCCAGATGAGGTAGTAGAATTCCATTTGCTTTAAGAAGTGCCTGTGTGTCTGTTTTCCATGTTCTTCTAATGAATATTTCATATGGGTTTTAATGCAATGCAAGGGTAGAGCATAATGTAGGTAGGTGTAATGAATACAGGATAGTGCATTGCTGCTGAAAAGCCAAGTAGATGTGGCCAAAGTGAAAGAAGCAGTGCCCCTGTGGAACTTAAAACAGCTCTAGGAAAACTAACAGTTCAGCAAGCTTTAGTAAGTACTATGAAATTCTCTCCTTGTTGTTACCGTCGAAATATGCTTGCATGTTCTCTATCAGCCATTTCACTTTGTTGACTGAATGAGATGTTTTGCAGTCCTGAATAAAAAAAAACAAACAAAAAAACCCCAACCAAAACAAAACCCAACACATCTTGTTTATAGTTTCACTGCATTCATGAAGTATTCCAGATGACCCCATCAAAAAAGATCACAGCAAACCCTCTATTCTATACATCGTAAAATCAAATTATTACAGCTTTTCAATTAAGGAGCCCAAGATCTCCCTAACTTTTTCATAACTAAACAGATTAACTGTAGTTCAGGGACATTCCCTTTGGTGTACAAAGCATTCTCTGCATCTGCCCTGCAAATCCTTTATTAAGCTGAAGCTAAGGAAAGACAGAGCTCAAAAGTACCCACCACTGAACAGAAGATGCACAAATTTAGCTGATGTTTCATGCATTCTATTCAGCATCAAATATCTGAAGGAAAGACATCATTCTTTGTCACCATGGCTGCCTCGGTATGCATTTATTGATCAGAGTATTGAGGCTGAAAAGACAGAGAAAAGAAAACAATACTGCACATAATCCACCAGGTATTCCAAGACTGCGATGTCAGTTTGATGTGGAGGACATTTCATTTTTATGTCATATTTGAAGCATGGCCAGTTTCCATCTAATTGCTAAGAATAAACTACATTGCAATTTCAGTGAAAGCCCTTAGGCTTTAGTCATCTACAAATGCATTTGAAGCTTTCCACAATGAAGCAGATGTTTGGTCTTCTTTTTTTTATTTATTTTTTTTTTAATCTGATAAAAAAAAAAAAAAGCTGTTTCATCTTATGCTTTTAAGGCTGCTCAAAAGTCTTGCTCATGATATACATAAGATTGCACTAGAAAACACAAGGACAACTCAAACTCAAATCTATACCTCATGGAGATGGAATAGACTGTTTCCCTAATCCATTTGCTACAGCTCACAGTCTAGAGGACTGTAAGGGATGAATAGTAGGGATCCTTGCACAAAGCGCATAGAATTGACCTCAGCTGCCCTCCTATGAATAATGGTAGCTATTTCAGTGAGGTGATGGCAACGGTAGCAATATAGTACTTTGTAGCTCCCACTCATGAGCAAGGCAGGGAAGCAAAAAATAATTCAGCCCTCAAGACATTTGCTGTGCTGATATTTTTTCCTCTTCTTTTTCATAGCCCCAGCATAGTTATAGTAATGAACTATTTATGCCGGTGCAGCTAACAGTCCCCTAAGCATAAGAGTCGAGTCATCAGCCACCGTAAGTGCATTAAAAAAAAAAAAAACAAGAAAGAGAAACAAAGTTACCTTCATAGATTGTAAACCTAAAGGATTCATTAGGCACAGCTTCTCTGAAGACAGTTGCTGTTACAACATTGATGGCGTGCATAAACAGACAGGTACAGCTAAGAGGTGATGGATGTAGTCAGAGTATTGTCCTCCATCATTCCCATTCACCTTTTTCATTATTCTTCACTTTTTAACTATGACAGGGAATTATTTAAAGGCACACTCATGTTATCATAATCAAATTATCATATTCTGCTTCAAGCACTGTGCGGATTTCATAGCAGGTTCCAATGTTGGTTTGACTATGGTGAGATATTTTTTTTTTCCTCCAATCACCCTCTGCCTGGGGACTTCCTCCCTAACTAGATGTTTTTCTGCTCAGGACCTGTACAGATAACAGCCTATGAGATGGAAAATAATGAAAGAACACTTTCCTTGAAGTCAGATTTTCTGTGCTGTCCTTTCTCCAGTATATTCAAAATGAAGACCAGATTTTCAGTTCTAGCCAAAAATTCGGAGAGAAAAAAGAAAAGGTTGTAGCAGGGGTATAGAGTGTACCATGGTATTTCTTCCTCCTCATTTCTCATTCCTATGTATACTTGAAAGCAGCTCTGTCTTGCTTAGGCTAATGGCAGTAATACAGGCCTGAACTTAAAACTGAGGTTCATAGCAACATCAGCATGAGAACACAGTACTCCAGTCATAACTGAACTCGGCTAAGCTGATTCTGCAGGAAACTTTTCCTAAGAATTCAACAGTTCGATCCAGGACTTCAGTCTGTTTAGAATCTCACAGCTTTAACATTTCAGTGCACTAAATGCAGAAACATTTAAGGTATCTCCTTGAAAAGCAAGCTGCCTGCATGAAAATACTTCACTATACCAAGTATTGGAGGAGCCAAAGAAGCCACCAGAATACCAAGCTTACTGAAGCCCTGGATGTCTTTGAAAATGCTTTGAAATATTTTGGGGGTTTTATGATTTTTCTTCTCTAGCCCTACGATGCTCAGTTTTGTTTGCCATGCCCTTGTAATCTTCAAAAACTAGCATTGATATTTGGGGGATGAGGAGTAATATCTTCAGGTTTCCAGCTGCTAGTGGTAAGATAAATTGTTGTCAATACTCACTGAACATTTTCAGGTACCAAGAAATTCCAATTTCTCAGAAAACTTATTGGTCTTATGTTCACGTGACAGCACAAACATCACCACTATTTTTCTGGCTACTCAAACACACAATGGTCAGCTTCACAAAGTCAGCATTTACCTGTAGTTAACACACACTGGGGTTTCCCAAAACTACAGTCACTGTTTTATGTATAGGGGGAAAAAAAAAAATCAAACAGTTGTGGTACAGAAGAAATCATGTGACTGTTAAATATTTTTAAAGTCACTTTTTATTCACTTGCCCATCATTCCCCAATAGTCAAAAACATCATTAAGTGCCTACTTCCATCACAAGACTAACTTATCATCAGTTTCAAGAACTGTCCAGGTTACACATCTCTTTGCATAGTATAGTAAAGTCATAGTGAAATGCAGTAAAGAGCACAGATACAGCTAAAAAAGCTACTTACATATGTAAAATAAATTACAAGGATGGCATGTTCCATATCATTGAATCCTAATTATTTTCTGTTGAGGAAAAAATTGGAAAAATTGTCTGCTAACTTTCTGATTTTAACTGCTTCACAGTAAAAAAAAAACCCAAAAAACAAAAACAAAAACAAAACAAAAAAACCCCAGTCTGTAGCTTTATTTGTGAGCTTACTTTTAACAAGTTTCCTTCAGAAATAATTATGGATTCTTTAAAGAAATACTGAATCATTCAGCCAAGTATGAAAACTATTTCTACAGAAAAGTTCAACCAAAAAGTTTCTAACAACTACAACAAAGCGATAGCAGCATTTTTATAAAATATACTTTTTTTTTTTAAGAAACAATGGCAGAGGATATATTTGAATATGCTATTAATGCCTTGGTTTTAGCATTCAAGCTTAAGGATAAACAAGACCAAAAATTCCATATATAAATATAAACTGTAAGCTAAAAAGGCAGTGGCATATAATATAGATGAGATGATTAGTAAGAGCAGCCTGAGAAAACTGCACCAGAGGGTAAAAACTAATGATTGACAAATATTAAGCACCAAAAGGACTACATGTAAAAGGGGAAAAAACAGGACTTGTTGACAAGTGAAGAGCAGTGAGAGGAGATGAGCTGAACATATTTTTTTTAATGAGGTGTTAAGTAGATCAGCTCAAGAGGTTGGATAATGACTGTGCTGATGAGTTGGCCAGGGGTGTGAAAAAAAGCTGAATAACATGACATTTGGGAAACTCAGGAGAGTGGTAAAACATGAGATGAAATAGCTTCTAAGAAAAAAGGTGAACTACTTGGGCCACTCAGATAACTTTTAGTGATGCTAGCACTGCAAGGACCTGGCATCTCGTTAAGGTAATATATAAAAAAAAAAGCATGCACAAATTTAAAGAAAAAAATCCCACCTTATATCAACTCCCTCACTCCCAGACAAAACTTCTGAAAACCCAAGTGCTCCGTTACTCTTCCTATCTTCAGGTCTTGGTTAAGCAGTGCAGTTGAATGTAGCTACTCATCTAAACTATACTGAAGTTTATGCAGAAGTGCACTGGACAGTCCTTCTAAGGAAACAGGTATTCATCTGAAAGAGTCCTGTGATAATGTCAGATGTTCTAAATGCTCCACAGAAGTAGATCACAACAGCAAACAATAAACACAGAGTAAGATTATGAGTTTTCTACCTTCTGACCTTCACCAAAACCATGTCCTCCAGACAGTGGGGGATAGGACATGGAATTAAGCCAGTCTTCGTATCATAGCTACCAGTTCCTCAACATAGAAGGATAGGATGTGTTTCTGTGGTTTGTCTGTTGGATGTCTGAATACTTTCATATACCTGTACTAGCACCAGGCATCTCCTAGCTTTTCCTACACATTGCCATTCTACTCTATGTCCATAACTCTAGTATCCCTGTGGAGAACTGGGGGGACAGATCTACCACCAAGGCAGTACCACACTTGCACGCCACGTCAATGGAGCAGAGGGAGAAGAACAAAAAGAACGGGCAGGATTTGCTTCATCGAGTATCAGAATTTAAAAAAAAAAAAAAAAAAAAAAAATCAAACCAACCCTGTGGGAACATTTTAATGAGAAATAGACCAAGCAGGAGCACTGTCAGGTTGTGCAAAAATAAGTTTTATAAGTGTCTAAAATAGCTAGTGGTTGTTTGAAGGAACTTGGCAGTGACAAAGACAGAGGAAGTTCGTGGTGGGTGTTCAAGGATGGCAAGGAACAGGATATGTTTTTGTGCAGAGATGATAAATATAAACTCCAAGGTGCAGCAGAGATGAAAGACCGCTCATCAACAGTATCTGTAGAAGGTCAGGGTGCAGTATAAAAGCAGTGGAAAAAGACATTGGCTACTACTCACACAGAAGATAGCAGAGAGAGATTTTATGCCACTTCCCCATGGTTTTGCTGGGCCAATATATAAAAATACATAAAAGCTACCCTTACAAACCAAAGTTTTATTTGTACCAGAATCACAGACAACACAAGCTGAAGAACTGGTGACCCGCGCTGCAAAAGTATTACTCCATGTAAACAGTATTTTACAGAATAAATGTGCTATTAAAGTCAGTGCAACAGTATCTGACTCTGGCTGTTCATCAGAAGAGATGAATGGAAATATTAGGATTTCAGACTTGTCACTCCTGTGATGGAAGTGAAGATGGCTCTGAGTTCTGAGAATATCATCAAACACTGCCAGAAAATTAGACAAAAGGGCTGTATAAATACATAACGTAATATTTCCTTTAAAATAGAGTTTGAGATACTGCTGGCATGACAACCCACATCATACCAAACTTAGGATTGAATATGAAGTCTTGTTTCAAAGTAAATTTTTCAAGTTTCATGGCCTATGAGTTGGATCACAAAAAAAAAAGTATGAGAGATGAATTTGTCTGCCACTAAAGCAAAGGGATTTACACATAAAATGTTTCACAAAGGCTAGGCATGGTAATTCATGAAGTGATGTAAAATTATTAAAGAGGGTTCTGACCACATGACTTAGTTCTTTGTTTCCTTTCACAAATGACCAGCTGATAGGCAAAACTCTTTATGAGCCTCTCAACATAGAAAATGCCATTGATTACCTGGTGCAACTGTGGTTCTAATTCATCAAGCAACTGGATATTTAATTCATCAGATGATCCGTTTCTCACCACAGTTCTTTCCAGGTCTGTTTCCTGAGTCTTATTTTTCAGGTAAGAATCCGATGGTCCTTGTGTCAAGTGATTGTGACAGTGAAATCCATACAGAAAGCTCAAACACAGACGGTTCACCTTTAACTGCTTGTTTATCTTGAGCATCACAGCCACACTTAATCTGGAATCAATTGACATTGATTAAAAATGCAAGGTAGTCTCAAAGGGGAAAAGTAGGGTAGATGGGCAGGTAGAGAGCAGGGTGGGAACGATGACACCGCTCAGATCCTGCTTTACAGATGTCCTGTGAAGAAAGCACTACCTGCATGGTGAGTTGGGGAAATAGCAGGATGAGCAGAGCAATTTTTGTTGTTATTTCTGCTACTACACCCATCTTGGCAGCTGCAAAATGTTAAAACCTACTAAAGGAGACTTTCCCACTCTGTGTTCTGACACAAGTCTTTTCACATCAGCTGGAGCTCCAGCCCAACCGTGCTTACTCTGGCTCAGGTTGTAGACAAAGGAATCAACAAATTCAAAATAGAGGAAGGGGGAGAGATGCTGAGGAAAAGAAAGAACAACAAAAACCCAACAACAACAAAGAAAGAAGTTTTAAGTTTCTATTTCAAATAAAAATACTAAATGTTTTCCCAGGAAGCATGTCTTTATGGGCCACCTGAAAAATATATGTTTTATTTTACTATTATGCTATGCAATCACTAGGACATTATGTGGCCAGAGGAGATTGCAGCATAAAGTAGATCTTGAGGTCCACTAATCTAGTAATATTCAATAGTTTTAGGGGTATTTTTTTTCTACTGCTCTTAATCAAAATACAGAGACCAGCAAATAGGCCACGTGTGATGAAATGCAAGTAGAAAAATTGAGCTTGCCATTGTTCTTAAAACTGTTATGCACATATCTGACAGCAACTAACTTAGATCAAAGCAGAGTACAGAGGGGATCAGAAAGCAACAGCCACCAAAGCAGGAAAAGAAGATGTGAAAAGAGCTACAAGCTAACTAACCACAGGGACATAAAATTGGTATTGACCAAAGCTGCAAAGCAATGGCACCCAGCGGTGTCAAAGACATTATTTTACTTCAAAACTACAGAAGAAATGGAAACATTAAGGTGTGTCATGAAAGAAAGGGTTGTAATAAAGTATAAAGATGTAACATTGAGAGCCTCTTGCACAATTAAAGTTGCAAACACCCAACAGGGGAGATAAGACACTTTCTGTGTTTTCACCTACATAAAAATTGTTTAGCATAAACAAACAAGTTTTGGCACTATAAAAAAGCAGTCCTGCCATTATGTACGGGGAGCAGAAGTGGAACTGGAATACCATTTTGCTTCCCATAGGTTACTGCATTGAACTTCAGGGATTGTTAAATATTAGAAACAGGCATCCTCAACCAGTTTTGTTTTTCCCCACCCCAGGCTGTTGTCATCCTAGTAGATCCATATATAGGGAGTGCTGTGCATCATTATTTGTATGCCAGTCATGCTCACTCCAGGCCAGACAACCCTGTCTTACAGAGAGCCCAAGAGAGCTGGTAGTCACAAAAACCTTCTTTTGGATATTCCTCAACATCGATCCCTCCATCAGTGGGAAAGTCAGGTAAGCCAAACGGCTCTCCCCGGAGCACCAAACTCAAGCCTAGACAAAACACTGTGGATATGCCATCCCCGTGGCTCTCTGGCAGGGAATCTTTAACAGACTCTCCTATTTTCTAAACAATAAGCAAGTTTCAGTCTGGGCTTTAATCCAGCTAGGGCAATCACAATTTTCATTTTCTAAATCAAATTGTTTAGCCATGTGAAACATAGAAAGCAATGCCCACGGTCACATGTCAATGGAAAAACATCAGAGAAAGAAGAGCCCTTTCTTCTGACACTAAAAATATAAACTTTACTAGATCAATGGTGGGGAGGGGGAGAAAAAAGAAAAAAAACCCCAGTAACAGATTCTACTCCTCTCTCTTTGTTTCTTTTCTTCAAACTATAAATTCTCTAGCCCTCTCTTACTTGGTTCCTGCTATCAATTTAGAGAAACTGCTAGCAATTCTTCACCAACCTGAGAGGCACACAGTGTCACCCGCCTGCCCCAGCAAACGGCAGAAACAGCATCAGCTGCCTGCTCTGCCTTCTCTGCAGCTGAAACAGCAATGGGGTGGCAGCTGAAGAGCAAACAAGATGGATGGGAAATGGTTCTGTGCTGAAGTCTGCAGTACATGTTAGGAAAAGTTCAAGCAGAGGATGTCAGGGTCAAGGTCTGCTTCTTCCCTGTCACCTGTCCTTCCAAGGGGACAATTTGCCGTGGGTAGCTGTGTACATGTGTAACTATTAGAAAAAGGTACTGTAAATTGTTTCCTTTCTGTCAGATTAATTGCTGTGTGCTTTATTTAGGAGCAACTTAATCACACAGAGCATAAAAATAAATGCGTGTTCAGCAGCTCGATTTATTCTGAAGTCCTGCTCAGCCTGCTGTGAGGCTACAGTTTCAATCATGAGACGTGTTTCTCTTCAACAGATAAATTTGCCAGACATTCAGTGGAAAAAATGCTTCCATTATAGCACATAGCCAGTCTGCTGAGAACCTGGCATTTGTTGACATTGGCGTCACTGAATTCAGGGACATGGATCCCAACCTCACCAGTTCTTTTAAGACTCCAGTTTTACACTGGCTTTGAGGAAGCATTTGCTAGTAAGTCTGAAGTTGAAAAAGGAATAGGAAGCCATGTGCTCACAGTGAAAAAGAGGCATAAAATGAAAATTATAGGGCTTTTTAAAAGAAGTTTAGAGTGAAATTCTTCCCTCTGCATTATGACTACACACCGAGGGGGGGAAATACAAGCAAACAAAAAAACCACCCCAAACTGGAGACTCCCCTCCTCTATGTGAATGTGAAATATGCAATAACAGTTTTCATTAATTTCCACTTTGAGCATGAAATGGCTCCTGCACATTGAAAGAATGTATAAGTATACATGACACGAGTTTTGAAAACTACTACCAAATGATTGCTTTACTAGTCAACCAGCGAACTGCAAACTCTATTTGGAGAGCTGGAGGTGGCTTCATCTTTTAATTCACCCTTTCAGTACCATCAGAACAGAACTGTGTCAGAACACATTCCAGTCTTCCCAATAGAAGTTGATGACACATCTTGAAAGCTGCCTTGCAAAAATGACTAACATTTCAACAGTAAACCAATATTGCTGCTTAAGAATAATACAGGAGTCACATAGAAGTATTATTGTTTACCTGGGTTATTATTATTTTTAACTTAATTAAATGCCTGTAAACAGTTATACCACAGAAATATAGGAATTTGGTTATTACTATCATAAATTTTACTGATACCTTAAAAAAAAAAAAAAGTTGCAGATTTCTGAGAAAGGATGAACCAGTTATCAGAAAGGAAAACTCCTGTCTTAGAAAAACGTGGGCCCACAACAACAGAGTCTCAACTAAAGGAATTTATCTTTTAATGAGGTGGTGCATACATCACCCTTTGCTGCTTTGGAGAGTGCGGTCTCATGATCCTGGAATTCCCTACATGGAGATGGGCCTCTCGCTGTTTCCCCCATTCACAGCAGAATCAAGGGAGCTGAAGAAACAAATGCTATGTACTGTATTATATTTAAGCTTTGGGTGATTGTTCTTAAGATTTTTACATTCCTAGAGATGTTACCACATTTTTAAGAAGACAAATGCTTCACAGAGTATGGAAGGATACTCCAAAAACACAGGTTAGAAAGATCACTGCTATTATTACTTCTGCTGAGAGCAATACTTTTCTGTTAAGGAGTGATGTAAATGAACTTTGATGTAAAAGACACGATATACTGGTTATTTTTTCAGAGGTATTAGTGAGAGAAGCTGAGAATTGAAATATTCTTTTATCTTCCTCCTCTAAAACACGGGAGTGAAAATGGGATTGACTGGAGTGAAAGTAGGATTGAAAATGAGTTTGTAAAGACTTGAACCTATAGGAGGAATACCAAAGCAGAGAAGTTATTGGCAAGCTGTACTGTGGGAGGGCTGATGGGTCACTGAAAACAGAGGACAGTATAAAAGAAGGCAGGAAGGTAAGAGCTGCAGGTAAAAGCAAATTTGCAGAGGGCAAGAAACAAGCTAGATTAATATTGATGCAACGAAAAGAGAAAGATTAGCATGTAGATGCAGGCAAACACTGCAAATTAAAAATATGGGAAGTTTCTCTATAGAAAGTGTTAGCTGTCAGATGACACCTAGTTATAGACACAGATATGAAGCTTTAATCATGTTGGCTTCTCTTTTCTGATCCTTGTATAAGAAGTACCCCGGAGATGATGGCTATGGCTCAGTTGTACAAGACCTTAACTGTCACACGACATTAAAACTGGTGTAAAGAGAAGGCAAAGACAGAAGAAATTGATGGAAGGAGCAAAAGAGTTTATTCCACTGTCTTTGCTCAATGAGAAGCAAGAAGAGATAAAATAAGTTACAGTCCTTTGAAATATGAAACACTGTTCACATACTGAATATTTAATCTGGTTCAGTTCAGTTATGTTTCCACAAGCACTCTAAAGCCTAGTTCTTAACAAAATCTCAGCTGAATCTTCGAGTGTGAAAAATTGCACTGAACATCCACAAAGAAAAATAAAAGTGTGTTTTTAGGATTTCCTCATTTGTATGCAGAAATAAATATCTCAAAATATTTTTTTTTCTTTTGTGGCCTGTCTTCCTATTTGATCCCAAATATGAAGAAAAAAAAAAAAGTATTTAACGCTAAGCTTGAATGTCAGAAAATGCTATTCTCAGGATGTGGCAGTTCATATTTTATCTGAGCAGGTTTGCCTATTCCTGAAGAATTTCTCTAAACACAAAACAGAAGAGTGAACTAAGAGTAAAACAACAGGAACCATATATGCACCACAGCCAGTAGTACAGAGAAGAGACTTCAAACGCAATGTAGAATGCCAATCACCAGCACAGCTTTAAAATCAAATAATGCTGCCACATCTCCAGTTCTGCCATCACTTCTTATAAAATATCGGTTCAGATATTTTCTATTTTATTTGTATATACAAATATAGAAGCACGAATTCCAGCCAAATGAGGAAAGAGTGGTCTGCCTTCCAAGAGACAAATGAAAGCCTGAACACTTCAAAGCTGGCATGTTTTCTTCCCACACCTGAAAGCTAAGTGAAAAAATCCCCTTTTACAGCACAGTTGACCTACTTCTGCTCAAGGGACTTTAAGTGATAAGAAGCCCAGCACAAAAGACACACCTGTTGGGGTTCTTTTAAGTTCCTTGTTGAAATTCTGACACAGGTATGAATATGCTAAATGTATTATCAAAACATAACCAAGTGGTACAACAAAACATTCTTTTTAATAATCCTTTAAATTAACTCCATATTTATGTTAACACTCCCCACACACACAGAATGAAGACTGCAGTTAATAATTAAACAATTAAACTGTTTTGAAGAGCAGATATGCTGTGTATCAAGGACATGCATTTAAATAGCTAGACAGTTTATAAATCCCAGATAATAAACTTCAAATGAACCTTAGTGACTGTGCTGAAGTAGCTACTACTGTCAGCTGCTATTTCATCTTCAGCCGTTCTGTGTATTTGGGTAGTGTGGAATTTTCTTGGTACAGAATCAAAACTAAATTTTGAACTAATTCAGCAGCATAAATTAGAAATACTTCATGCTTCTGGATTTCCAGCTTTTTCCTGGTGTAACCATTTAACACATTACTTGGATCAGTTGAACGCTCTCCTTACAATGAACAATCTCACTTCTGCTTCTTCTCCTGTGTCACGACAGATCAAGGACATGAAACTGAAGTTGCATTTACAAAAAAAAAAAAAAAAATTCTAAAGGGACTTCACTGCATAAAAACAGGACAGTAACAGAAGTCAGGAATAGGCATTTTGATAGGCAAGGATTTTATCACATATGTAGGACTTTGAATATGTAGACTTACTTAGACTCCTGAGAATTACAAGCTAGTCAGTGTAATGCCAGCTGTATAGCTTTTATTTCGTACAGTCTTGTAGCCTATTAATTTTAACCAATGCTGAATAGTTTTAGAAAAAAAAATGGTAATTACCAGTCTCAGCATTTTCTATCATCTCATCCTAGTTTAGAACAAAGAATCAATTGCAAACTTATAAATGATCCTATGAAATGCTTTTAAAGAGCTGTTTGAAATCAATCCATAATCAGCCTAGAAACAATATGAGAACACACTTATTCTTCCCAAGATTTGGCTTTTTTGCTTCTAGACCTAGCTGTAACAAGAAGACTGGAAAAAAAGAATGAAAACGTTTCTTTTTTCACTTTGTTTGTGTTCTTACGTATTTGAACTTGTATTAGATATACCTTTTAAGTTTGCTTTAAGTTTGTGTTTTCTTGCTGCAAAGCTGATCAAGTTACCCTTACAAACCAAGTCCTTATGTAAAACTCACCTTGACTTCAACTGGGGTTTAGCACAAAGAGAAAATTAAAAACACAGGCCTTAAAGCAAGGGGCAATACATTTGTATGTACATTATACTTATATTTATATATAAAATAATTTGCACCAGTTTTCTGGACTAACACAAAGATGTACAGGAATTGTCACTAGGCCAGACAGAAAGTGATACATTTTCATAAGCATTTTCAACGTATTAACTTCATGCAATTTTGCTCTTCCCCCTATTGATGCTGAAGCTATGAAAAGACATAGTGCATGCTGGATAAAGCAAACTTTCAGCATTCACATTCCATTAATTAATTCATCACCTAAAAGCTAAGTATTGATTTTTTAATGGCTCTACAAATCTGTTTAAGCTACTATGATGTAATTAAGAGGACGAGTGTTTACTGTAAATTACCTAACAAGTACAAGGGCTGTGCATTCAGCAATAACAAAAATTTTAGCTGAAAGCAGACAACTGGGAAAATGACTGTTTGAAAATGTTTTTCCGCTAGTTGTATAAACTACCATGGATATTGTCAAGCTGGATTATTAAAAGCCTCCTATAGCACTAAAAATAGAAGCATCTGATACTCCTTCCATTGAAATCAACAAGAGATCTTGTGCAAATGCAACGGTGGGAAGTTGGCTACTTAACATAGGTGTCCACAGGGATGGTGAATTAGAAAACTCAAGCCGAGCCTTACAGAACAATTACTAAAGTGCACGGGCTCCTTATAATATATTCTATCCAAAATACTCGCAAAAAGAACAAAGCCATAATTCCCACAGCTGGCATCTGATTATCCACTAAAATCATACTCAAAAAGTCAAACTAACACATTAAATTGATATTAACTTCTTCCATTAGAAGCATGAAGACTTACGGTTAAATGCATAATGATGTGCAACATATGTCTTGTGTGAGTGTGAGAAAAGCCGCAATCAAGTCAACCACTGACATGTAGACTATATTAGCAATAATAGACAAGCAACCTAATAAAGAGTACAGACCTACCTTGTTGCAAATACAAGGAGGTTTCTTACTTTACATTTACACTGCAAAAATGAAATATGCAGAGTGTATCAGTATCGCTACCAGGAAAAAAAAAGATGAGGTGGGGAAGGAGGGGGAGTTGTGATTAGATACCAAAACAAGAAATTTAAGATTTAATGCTTTGGGAGGGGACAGGGACGGGACGGGACACAGAACTTATACAAGATAAATCTCCTATTGATACATTAAGAAATCAGTATGGAAAGGTCCATGAGATCTTGACCTCCGACCAACCTTTGCAACCTCTTCAACCTGAGAAGACATCCTGCAGCTATCTTTGCCTGCAAATCCCTAGCTTTTCAATTACCGTGGAAAAAAAATTCTAGCCATGTATACCTCTACAGTTGAAATGTGGAATGCATATTTTATTGTATAGCAGCCTCCAGAGGGAGGGCTTCAACAGTTCTGCTGAGAATAGTTACTGTTATTACCCAGTTTTCAAATGACATCCAACTGTTAATGGGAGAAGGGAGGATATTTGAAGGTACTTATCATGCAGAGATAAAAAGACACCAGAATAATCTGGCTATGTCTTTTGATAACATTAATTAGCAGTAGAGATTAGTTAGATTTTTAAAAATAAAAAATGCATCAGAATTTTATTCTTAGTAGCAAAAATGCAGAAATTTCTAAATATTTAATAACAAAAGCATGAACATATTTTTTCAATGTCATATTTTGGCTGAAGGAAGGACTTTCCCAACAGTATACTAATTTTTTATTTTTTTTTGCTTTGCTTTGCAACTGTAATGAAATTTTGCATAATCAGCCTTTTTCACCAAGCTAATGTTCCATGTTTACTGATAGGAGCAAAAAAGGAGCTGATTTTTACATCAGTAGGGCTCACGAGGGACAGACATCTCAGTATTCAGAGTCCATTCTCTTGAAGGGCTGGGAAAGACACTGGCTAGCTAAAAAGCAGCTCCAATCTGGGACAACAGAATAGAAGAAAACATGAAGGTAATTATTGTATGTGTGCATGGCACAAAGTGTGAATCAATAATTAAAGAGTTAATTATCTCACCAGTTATAGATACAGGCTGGGGATTAATCCCTGCAAATAGGCCGAGAGACAATTATGCTCCCTGCATGCAGCGTGAGATAACCAGCCCTTTTCTGGCTGCACAGATGGGGATTCACAAAAGGTGCTATGCTCCCATGGGGTAAATAATTTGGAAATGATCAGTGGCAACACACTGCAATAACCAGTGGCAATACAGTAATGTTTTACACCTCTGTACGTCCAGATTGAGAATCCTCTAGTAGTGATAATAACATAGTGTTAATGCATCCTTTTGCAGAAAATCAAAATTAGTACTACTAAGTGAATCATAATGGCTCCTAAGAAAATTAATTCACTCTTTCATCATTGTTGTATGCTGAAAGCCTTTCTTTGTGCTATAAAAAGTGAGCCATGGATTTAATGAAATCATAATAGGTGATCTGGAAAATGAGTAATTATTAAATGCTTCAGAATTCCTTTCAGAATATATTTGTCTGCCCTTCTTCCCATATAAAACCCCAGTGCAAAAGCAGCAAATACAAAAGGCAAAACAGAAACAAACAGTAGTTGAAATATACCTCAAGAGACAAGTAACAGAATTAATTAATTAATTAATGGCTTCAACTTTTTATCCTTTGCCTGGTTTTGACAACTTCACATATATTATATAGAGAAGCTTTTATTTTTAGTCCAATTTCCTGTGCTGGTTTTGGCTGGGATAGAGTTAATTTTCTTCATAGTAGCTGGTATGGGGCTACGTTTTGGATTTGTGCTACAAACGGGGTTGATAATGCCGGAATATTTTTGTTACTGCTGAGCAGTGCTTACCCAGAGCCAAGGGCTTTTCTGCTTCTCCCCCCACCCCACCAGCGAGGAGGCTGGGGGGGCACAAGGAGTTGGGAGGGGACACAGCTGGGACAGCTGATCCCAACTGACCCAAGGCATATCCCAGACCATGGGACACCATGCTCAGCATGTAAAGCTGGGGGAAGAAGAAGGAAGGGGGGACATTTGATGTGATGGCATTTGTCTTCCCAAGTCACTGTTACTTAGCGTGATGGAGCCCGGCTGTCCTGGAGATGGCTGAACACTTGCCTGCCCATGGGGAGTGGGGAATGAATTCCTTGTTTTGCTTGCACGCGTGACTTCTGCTTTGCCTATTAAACTGTCTTTATCTCAACCCATGAGTTTTCTCACTTTTACCCTTCTGATTCCCCCATCCCACTGTGAGGGACGTGAATGAGCAGCTGCGTGGTGCTTAGTTGCTGGCTGGGGTTAAACTATGACATTTCCAAATAAAATGAGATGTATATACACCCAGCATCTCTCCCATGCGTTTTTAAATTTTTAGCCAATTTCAGTTAGACCTGAAGGGAAGCCTCAAAGATGATGAAGATGATGTCCTCAAAGATGAAGACAAAAATCCATAAGGAAACAGAGCTCACTAGTTTCATGGCTTACAGAACTGTTTACTTAAGGATAGGATGTAGTTGTTGAGATTCAAGCTCTTCTTACTAAAGGCGGAGGCCTGGACTGTCAAACACAGATCCTACGGCAGCAGGCTAGAGCCCACAGCAGAATCTGGTTTTGGCATTATATAACCCTTGAATTAAAAAAAAGGGAAAAAAAAGTTAAATACAAGCTGGTTTTGCTTTGTATGTGACATTCTATGTATTACTCACTATTGCCAACCTCAAGCTTTTGAAAACCGTGAGTCAAGCCACAAAACATCATGAGATTAGCTGTAACATGAGTTACTGAAAAATAAATAAATACATTTGTGTGGTTTATTTGCCTTTTAATGCAGGGTGAGTTCAGGTCATGTTTTTGAAGCTTTCCTTCACAAACACCAAGGCTACAGACTCACTTTTTTTTCCAAGTGGATTTAGGCTAAGAAATCCTGAGACTTGGTAACACTAACACTTTTCAAACACCACGTGTAGCTATGCCGACTGTGAGGGACTTTCACTTCCCCCTCCACTGCAGTGGTGAAGGCCAGTCCAGTGATTACTGGGACACAGCTACAGCAAAGGTCCCAGCACATGCTGGGTCTATAGAGAACCTCAACAGCAATAGGTCTCTGGGGAGCCAAAAGGATATATGAGAACCTAGTGACCAGGGTATCCTGCCACCAAACAAGTACCTGCAATCACGGTTTGAAGAGATGGGCACACTTATGAGACATCTCACCTCCCTGCAAGCTGCGTTAGGCATGCAAAGAAACTGCATTAGGCCAAGGGAGTGGAATTTCAGCCACAATGTCTCTTTCCAAAAACATTTTTCTGCAATTAATCTTCATTCTTCTCAAAGTATTTGGGCATTCAGAAAGAAAACATAAGCTTTACCCCTAGAAATGAAATAGGACAAAGTCTAAGTATGTAGAGGTAAAACGCATGTTATTGCATCATGTTCAATTTGTGTGGAAAGTTCTCACCTTCTCATGCAGCAAACACAAACCTTCCCTAACTGCTGTCAGCTCCTAACTCTTTTTCTTATGGCTAATTTTAATGCCATCAATATACAGCACATAACAACCAGCTTTTTATATCCTTGCTCCATACTCACATTGTTCAGACTCCACATTTAAGCCCGGGACGTTCTAGCTATTAACATGCATCACACAGAGCCATCGCTATTTTCTTCCTCCTGTGCTCCTTCTTGGGTGGCACAAATTAAAAATAGTTTTGGGGGCTGTTGAAATTAAAACTACTCCACAGAGGCAGTTGGGAAAAGTCTCAGGAAATGCTTTCTGGTGGTTTTTTTTTTTCCTTGATTACTTTTTGTGGGGATAATTTCTATTCATCAGAACCAAAACTTTCCGTGGGAATGGACCACACCTTTTCAGCTATGTACAATGCATCTGCTCAAAGTAAAGGAGACCATTGCACACAGTGAGAGCAGCTATTCACAGGCTGCTCAGGGAAGTTATCTGGAGCATCTCATTGCAAATGCCAGCTCTGCTTCACTCAGAGTGGGGACTTACAGCTGAGGCAACATCCTACACACTGCTTTTTTTTCTAGCCTACAGCGTCATTTACAATTTCAAAGTGCAACAAGGAAATTTCTGAAGTTTGAAAGACGTGCGGATTACCAATTTAAGATATTTACCAGCTTTAGGATTTATAGATATCAGCCACCCCTGCTTGACCAAAATTCAGTACCAAGAGACTGGGGTTTAATTTGTAATAAATATTGTCTCCAGAAGCAACATTAAGAAACTATACCTCTCGTGTTGTCCTAGCTCCCCAGTTCTATAACTTGCTCTTTTGCTCTCATTTGACTTCCATTTTCAGGCTTTACCTAGAAACCTCCCATTTCTAAATCTTGCAGTTCTCCACTACTTTTTACACCAGGAGTGCTTAACCTGCAGGCCAAAGCCTGCCTGCCAAAATTATTCAACTAGTCTTTGACACACCTCCTGGCACTCTCTCTCCCAAAAGCCCTGTGTCCTCCCTACCTTCACAGTGACCAAAAGGCAGGCATTTGCTGTTTTCTATCAAGGCTGTGTACATATATGCAGCCGAGTATATGAGCATGGCACATCACGTAAAAGGCATTAATCTCACTCACCCCCTGTATTTCGTTTCTATAGTACATTCCAGCAGCCTCTACACACGACTTCACATGTATGAACACTCCCATCGTACAACCTGATACACTTCAACTGGTTGTGTGGTGGTACCCAGTAACGGGACAGCCACATGACAGGTCCTGACATACTATGTCTGAGTACTTCCAGGAAAGCCAAAGAGATGTGTCAACACTGTTTTATACTTTCTTTCTTTGAGAGAGATTAATAAAATGGAAGGGATAGAAACAGAAGAAATGGATCTTCCACGGAAGGAGAACTAGGTCAGCTTATTCTAGGAGTGCTTCTAGAAACATACCTGGTGTCTGCAGGTGAAAGAACAGGCAAGCTTCCTTTTCTGATGGGCTATGGCACACTCAGGGACTAGGGCCTCACGACTTCACTTGCAGAAAATGCAAAGAACTAGAATAAAACAATTTTAAGGCACTTTAGCAGCCCAGGATTGGTATAGCCCACCGCCCTTGTGTTATACAACCATATTCTCCCAGTATCTCCACTAGTGAACCCATAATATCCATCACAGGATTGCAGAACGGAGCCACCTGGTAGCAAAGGGAAATTCCAATGAGAATGGAGCCTGGGGAGGCCACACTGCTGCCAGGGGCACTGCCACAGACACTGAGCTCTTGCATTTTGGCACCATTTTTGGTTTCAGTGTTCCAGCTCCGCCTTTAACATATAACTCCCTATACCATGCTGGATTGTTGGTATGCCATAGCAAAACTGCATCAGGAAGACTGCAGTGGCTATTCTTTTAAGCTGATGCAAGCTTCTTCAAAACACTCTCTGCTAAATTCAACCCATTAAAAACACCAAATGTTTTTGTTCGTTATTTGAAATTAAATTCCAGCTGGTCTAAGAAACTCTATCTGCCTCTGGTTTGTATGTCCAAATCCCTGGTGCTGTTGTAATTCCTGTAAACACCACAAATAGGTTTTTACCAAAGTCTGCTGCTGTAGAAATGACAAACCACTGTAGATTCGTAACATGAGTGTGTCATTGTTAACTGCAGTTGCAACACAGAGGATACTAAAAAAATAACTGTGGTAAAATTGTATTTTGGAGATTGGTGCAAACAATAAAAGCTCCATTTAACAAACTTCAGTTTCATCTTAGTAAGGTGTTCAGCTGGACGAAAGGGGTGAGAAGGGACAGAATATTATTTCATACATGTCAATGTATCAGCTGTATCAGCTTTCTGACAATTACACATGTTTTTACATGTAATGAAACAAACTGAAATTTGGTAACAACAAAAAATAGGCATTCTTATATCAGTAGTTATCAGTGAGTATATTGTAGTAGTTTTACATTGGTGTTCCTTCCTGTGCTGAGCTTTCATATTCATACGTCTGAGCTGTCACGTGTTCAAAAATAGAAGCTTCAAATTTTCTTTTAGGTTTTGCATTAGCACATACAGAAGCGAAGCCTTAGTAAAAAACCATATGGTCCAAGAAACAACTGAGAGTAGAGTAGGGTAACAATTCCCTGGGGCTTTGCTAGAGCTCCTCCTTTTTGGTTCAAAGCCTTTGATTTGCTTCAACCTGTTATGCATATGTTTTCATACAACCTTACTTCTTTCAATGCCCTCTTCAGAGAAATATTTCTAGGTCTACTGGTGATTTATAGTAACGTCTCAAAATAAACACATTTGTTTTCCTTGTTTGCCACTATATTATACTGCTGTGACAGACTCTCTATTATTCAGCTTCAACCAATTTTTTTTTTATTTGTCCATTTGACTATCATAACACTGCTGGACAGATTTCCTATGACTATCTAAAACATATTTCCCTCATTTATCACAGAAGTCTGAATTTAGCTCAATTAATATGGGTGATTTAGCCTTCCCTAAAGGAAATGTATAATACTTTACAGAAATAGTGTGGCTTTTTATATAAAAATCCCACTATAAATCATAGAAAACTAACTTGGATATCCTGCTTACCCACGAAAAACAACTAACTCAAAATAGCTTTACCCATAAGCAAATACACATGTGCATGGGCTTCTTTGTCTTTTCTTCACCTGTTTCTGCATGAAAACACCGTTCATGGGAAGCGATGGAAGGGCAGACTTGGAAGCTCAAATCCCGATATTATCTACACAGTCAAGAGAACAGAGACTTCCACAACCGTGCCTTTGCAGAATGAGCTCGATGAACTAACAGACCGTCCCCGCTGCGTGCCCTCTGCTTCCCCCCAAGCCCTCTCCCAACCACCCAGAGTCCATTGCAAGGGTGGCTGTTCACACGCTTGCCTCCAGATGCAAAACCAGGCCAACTGGCTATTCTGTTCTGATAGCAATTTTTGATTGCTGTTAACTTAGATTAGTCTTCTGGGGGAAACCTGGATCTTCTCCTTTTCTCTTCTTGAGCTTTCCCTCTCACATTTCCTAGTCAGTAAATAGCTATGCTGAATCTCGGAGTGCTTAAAACATAGCTTTCCATCTTGAGCCCCAAATCCCCCGTCTTTGTTTTAAAATCATGTCAACTTCTACTTCCTTTCAGTATGAGACACTAGCCTTTATCAGCCACTTGTTTGGAAACTGAAAAAACAACAGTTTTATCTTATGCTGCCCTTCACATATAAGAGACTTCCTGTCAACACCAACAGCACTTACGCATTATCTGTTTTCAAATCTCACCTTGAAAATATTCTGTGCTATGATGTGCAAAGCAAAAACAAAACAAAAGAAAAAAACCCAAAAGCAAGACAATTTCAGAGACAGGAAAATAAAAGGCCAGCAAATGGAACACAGAAATGTTTAAAATATATAATGGCTATTTCTGTTTAAAAAAAAAAAAAGTTGTTGGGTGGGCTTAGTAGAAAAGTATGGGGAACAGAATTACCTTGTCGCTTTCAAAAATCTTGACTCAATCTTCTCCGTCTCTTCTCCACCCTTCACAAAATACTAACAAATAGGTTATATCTTCAATCTCCTTTCAAAATCTTGAACCTCTGAGTTTCATGTCTTCCAGCTTTCCCATTCTATAATAAAAGCTAAGAAGTTAATTTATTTTTCAATGAAAAGCAACATCACAGGACTCCAGGAGGGAAAACTTTAACAAAGGCATCAAATACCACGAACCTCACGATGCAAATAATCAGATTTTCTAGTGCAGGAGAATTGGAAAATGGCCTGTCTTACACTGATGCCTGAGGTAGTTGTTTGCTTGAGCTCACAGGCTCTCTAAAACAGCCTGACCTACATACATATTCCTCTTCTTTTTTCTAGGCCTCACTGAGAAGACAGACTTCTTAGTACTATTGAGAGGTTCACTGGGAGGTTAAAAACATGGAGAGTTATCTTTAAGTACAGAAAGAGCAAAGTTTATTGTGTAAACATTTACACTGTGAGCTGACCTTCTTCTGACTTCAACTGCTAAAGAGACCGGGGGGAAATGTCTTGGGGCAGGAGTCCAGGAAGCTGAGTGGAGTGGGAAGATAAAGAGTGGGCCACAGTTGAACGGGGCAGCGGGAAGAGATGCGGAATGCTTCCTCTGGTCCATGAAAAGGACCGCACAGCTCTGGAAAGGGATTGCAACGCTGTGCTCTCAGGTGAGCAGGGGACCACAGCCGTTGACCCAGAAATTCCTTTCTGTGTCCTTACCAGGGTAATTTCTTAGAAACCCAGGAAGACAGAGCATTTCCTTGAGGGTGCCGAGATGGAGGGCACCCCAGGGGCATGAGGTACTACTCGCACCGTACCATCCTTTGAAGGACACAGCCACAGTCGGGATCCTCTGAATGACTCCCAGTTCAGGGACCCGAATTCTCCTGAGGTTAAGCTGTGCGGTGGGATCCAGCTGCCTAAACACGGTGTCAATTTAGATGCCCAAGGGCATCCCACTGCCAAACCAGAAAACATGTGTGTGTTGGGGGGCAGGGGTCTCTTGTAGGTCTGACTTCTCGTCTGTCAGCCCCGTGGGAAAGTTTCAGGTGCTAGGATGCTTCAGATGGCACCTGACGCCTTTACACGTTTCAGTCTGAGCTGGCTACAAAGTACACTGACTCCCAGAAGGGTTTGAAAGCCTACAGAGTGCTATATCTTATACACCAACACATAACATTAAGCCTGTAAGACATTAAATAAATTATTTCTCATATTTTCAGAAATCTGAACACTGAGGACCTGCTTCAATTGTCCACACGTGGCATATAGTGCCTAAGAACATTTAAGATATCCTAGGGTGTTTAAGACATCCAGATAGGAATACAGATATTGCACAGGAGCTGAAAGAAATCTACAACAGCCTGGCTGTGAGCCAGGTAGGAAACTTTAGGGTAACTCAAACCATAGTAGATACCTCTGACTAAGCAATTGATTGTTTTTTTTTTTAACTGTAGAAATTTGATGCATGTTGGTTAACACTAACAGTGACCCCTCACCTATCCCCTAATTTCTGCATGCTTGGTGTGATGGGGTGTGTGGTTTGTAATGGGGATTGGCAAGGATCTATGCTGGTAGTATACTAGTGGT
The DNA here is from genome assembly GCF_947461875.1 of Haliaeetus albicilla. NCBI lineage: Eukaryota > Metazoa > Chordata > Aves > Accipitriformes > Accipitridae > Haliaeetus > Haliaeetus albicilla. The sequence continues at coordinate 22,662,504 of NC_091503.1, read as the reverse complement.
CTGTAATTTACTGACAACTCAAATGAACTGCCAGCCCCAAACCACTGGATAATTGACATTTCCCGGTCAAAACAAAACAGCAGATTTTGTGTAGGTGTGGACATGGGAACAGTGTGTGGAGAGAGATCTGTATAACTTCCCTGTTTGTAAAATAAACAACATACCACCACTGTCTATTAAGGACAGTGATGATGAAATGTGTGACATAACTTCTACTTACCTTATCTTAGAATTTTTTCTTTGCACGTCAAAGAAAACTCTGGAGATACTTCACCAGGTAGCTATAAAAGATCCTAGAAAGTGAAGAAACAATGACTTTATAAGAATGTTTTCCCCAAAGCTGAGGCAATGTTGTCCTCAGAGAATGAGCTTACACTCTAATATAAAATCCAGACTACTTCTTCACTTTTTTATTCTTGCTTGGGGTTTACATGCAGAGACACATTTTCACTGTGTCTATCTGTGTGCTTCATATAGGATATTGTTCCTCCAAAAAGCAGTCACTGGGAAAGAAAAAAAAAAACCAACACAGTTACACAGAACCAAAAAAAGGCATTCAGCATAGAATTGCAGGTGCAAATGTTCAGTTAAGCTTTATTATGTATTTCTGTCAACATTTATGAAATTCAGTAGTCTGGAGTCACAGAGACAGCTAGTTTAGAATTTTTTTTAGATTAATACCTCCAGGTTCCTTTTTCTCATTTATTTTGGGAAATACAGTAGAAAGAAAGACTGTGATGACAAGATCAGGAGCCTCTGTCAGAGAGTCAAAAATTCAAGTAGAATTACAAGGAATGGGTTTTAGGTGAGGCAAGAGCAAGAAGGGGAAAAAAACAACGTGGTGCTCCTTTGAACTCTGACAAGACAGATGAACCTACAGCTAAGATACTTGGGAGTGAGACTGATGGCTTTCCAGGGCAGATGTTTGACTGCAAGTTCAGACCATCCATGTCAGAACTTGATGTGAGGTTTAAAGTACAGAATGATTGAGTTATCTAAGAAAAACCTATTAGTGAGCCTTCAAGCAGGCAAGGCAAATAATTACAGTACTAAGGTATCCAATACCTTTAATACAGTATGAGATGCTTGCAAGACTTCATGCTTTTCAGCTGTGGAGAGATTCCTCTCTTCTCTAACAAGGCAATTAAGGCACTGCACACTCACTGTGCGGTGAGGACTTGCACAGGTATTGAGCAGTACAGAAGTCAATACATGGAGTCATTAGAGAAATGATTTCTTATGAATATTCCCTGTCCCTCTCTCCTCTAAATGAAGTTGAGAAATGTCTGTCTCCTGCTGCTACCCTACATATATCCACTCTCTCTCTTTGGGTAAATTCTTAAAGTGTCCTATGTAAGGAATGTGAAAATTTGTTATGAATCAGGCCCTAAAAATCTGACAGCAAATCCCATGCTGAAATCTTAGAGGCAGAGTGGAAAAGATTTTTGGAGAATAACTGGCATTCTGCCAAGAATTTTTAAGAGCTTGAATGTCTTGGGGGAATATATAAAAACAACCTCATGATTCAGCTAACCAAAGCAGTAAAACAAGTTCCCGAAGGCGGGGATCAGCACTTTGAATATATTTGGGTGCTCCCCTTAATTCCTGTGTTCTTTTTCCTTCTTCTGTCCTTTTCCCAGTTCCTTTCTACTTTGAAGTTAGGAAGGTAGACTTTATAAGTTACTTTTCCTTCTCACCCAGCCAACAGGGAAGGGTCATAAGTAGGGCAGCCAGTTCCTTCTTCTTTGAAAGCTGTATGACTGTTCTACTTTAGATACACATCCTCCCACCTAAGCCCCAGCACAGTGTGAGCCCTATCACAAATTTATAAGCTCCAGTTCTGTCCTGTATACTACCTAGTCCAGACATGTAACAGTCATCTTGTTATAACTCAAATGTAGAAAGCATGCCATCGTCATCTTTCATGATTAAAACAGGGCAAAGCATCTGCAGCAGTGTCTTATAAAATGGTGTTTAATTTCCAGCACACAAAAAACCACTACTGTACCACTTAAAAATGCTTGTATGCATCGTCTGTTCTGGAATCAGGGTCTCTCTGGTTTGAAGAAGCCTGTCTGACCCCCATGAATAATGAACTATTTAAGAACTTCATGAAGAATCCTCAAAGAGATCAATCAAGTGAGACCAAAGGGAATGACAAGAATACAAGATTAAAGGAGAGTCTCCAATACAATCTTGACAAAGTTGATTTGAGCACCTGAAAATTTAATAGATTTAACTGACAGTGGCTAAAGCTAACTCACACTTTATGCCTTGTGTGATCCTTGTTGGAAGCATTTTTGATACATGTGAGCAGCCTCAAATAATTTGGACTTGCTAAAGTATGTTGTACTTGGCTATTAGGAAAAGATGGTGGCTATTAGAACATTATTGGTTCTCAGAGGTACCAGGGTAATATCATGATTTAATCAACAAAAGAAGAGCTTCCAAGAACAAGAAAGCACCAGTCATCAGCTATATGTTAGCAAGTGATATGACAGAGTAGATAATCAATTGAAGCTGTCACTGCTGACACCTCTACCTTGTATGCAGTTCACAGGTTTTACTTTCATCTGATCTCATGAACCAAATAACTCTTCCATATGCATGGTTCAACACTACCAAAAGGACCAGTCCTTTTTTTAATACCACTTGGGGCTGTAGTGCATCTGATATCCATTTGAGCAGATCTTTCAGTTTGTCTTCTTAATAACTTTAGGTCCAAATATGAAAATAAAACAATTTCAGCAAGCTGAATGAGGACAAGTCTTTCATTTTTCAGGTGAAAACAAGAAGAAAACAGAAACTTCATCATACGCTTGCTAGATTTTAGGGCATTTTGACACTGTCAGCAGCTTGGGGTTCTAAGGAGACTAGAAGAGCACTGCAAAAGACAAATTTGCACCGACAGGAGTGGCAACACCTTTCATCTTTAAACAGTTTTGGAATAGAAGCTGAAAGGCTGTAACAAGGCAAGAATTTCTATTTAGAAATAACATAGAACAAGAACACTAAGAGCCTTTAATGGCTGACTGAATTTCAGAAGAAAACTTGACGAAGGCTGCCACTGAATTCCTTAGAAGAGGTCCCAGCTGTTCACTGTAGCCAGTGCTTCCAGTAAGATGAAGAATTTTCAGCTATCACTAGGAAACCAGTAGTCATCCCTCTTTATGATAGAAAAATGGTTTGTTCCATCTGTTCCAAACAATACAAAAATATATTGGTTTTTCTGAGGTTAATTTATTTTAGGTGTGAGAAGCAATGAAACAATCCCACAAACTTGAGAAGTGGGCCCACGTGAACCTCATGAGGTTCAACAAGGCCAAGTGCAAGGTCCTGCACCTGGGCTGGGGCACTCCTGGGTATCAGTACAGGCTGGGGATGAAGGGATTGAGGGCAGCCCTGTGGAGAAGACTTGAGGGTACTGGTGGATGAAAAGCTGCACATAAGCCAGCAATGTGCACTCGCAGCCCAGAAAGATAACCATATCCTGGGCTGCATCAAAAGAAGCGTGACCGGCAGGTCGAGGGAGGGGATTCTGCCCCTCTACCCTGCTCTGGTGAGACCCCACCTGCAGTACTGCGTTCAGCTCTGGGGCCCCCAACATCAGAAGGACATGGACCTGTTGGAATAGGTCCAGAGGAGGGCCACAAAAATGATCAGAAGGATGGAACACCTCTACTATGAGAAAAGGTCCGGGGAGAGCTTATAGCAGCCTTTCAATACTTAAAGGGCACTTATAAGAAAGATGGGGACAAACTTTTTAGTAGGGCCTGTTGCAACAGGAGAAGGGGTAATGGTTTTAAACTAAAAGAGGGTAGATTTAGACTAGATATAAGGAGGAAATTTTTTACTCTGAGGGAGGCAAAACACTGGAACAAGTTGCCCAGAGAGGTGGTCGATGCCCCATCCCTGGAAACATTCAAGGTCAGGTTGGACGGGGCTCTGAGCAACCTGATCTAGTCAAAGATGTCCCTGCTCACTGCAGGGGGGTTGGACTAGATGACCTTTAAAGGTCCCTTCCAACCCAAACTATTCTATGGTTCTATGAATACAGCACACCGAGGAAGAAGGAAAGCTCAGCAGCTGAAAATCCCACCAGTTCAGTAGTGCTTCCATGAAATGAGGGAATACAGTCAAGGAGATTTAAAATACTGACATCATCCGTATGCACACGTTAATCTTATGAATAGCAGGAAGTATACTACTAGGCCTTGCATCCCAAATCTCTAGATCATTTAAAATTTATGTCTGGTGCTTGATCTCTAGCTCTCCAAAAATACTGAGCCAGCAGACAAGAATGGAATTTAACGTTGTGCCAGACATAAAGAAAAAGTATCCATGACTCAAAGTCCGCAGACAAAGCATTTTTGAGTCACACTGAAATTCAGTCCCAGGAACCAACAAATGTAAACAAACTGTTCCACCAGCCATGTGATGGGGTCAGTATACAGTAAGTTGCAAAGTGAGGACATACAGTAAAGCATGTGAAAACTAAGCCTCCCCACTAGAGATTATGCCTCCACAGAACTAACCAAGAAAAGGCTTTGCACCAACTCAAAGAATTTGAGGATCAGAAAACAAAGGACTGAAAATTATCCCTTCATTATCCTCCAGAGCACATTTCGTCAAAAAGAACTGGCCTTTTGCCAGTGGAGACACAAACTTCAAATTGATCAAGAATATGAGAATACTTCTACGATCAAATGTCTTCTTTATAAGCAAAATGGCTAATTTCAATTGCATCTTTCCTCATTTGAGAAGAACAATAGTTCACCTCAGCACAGCACATGAAGGAACACATACTTAACATCCTTTAAAAATACAAATAACCCCACTGGGGAAAATTGGCCTATTCACAGACTTTAAATGATGCACAAATTAAAGCACTTCACCAAATCAAGGTCTCAGTTTGCTGAACCAGACTTCCCAATTGGCAGCAAATGAGCTTGAAGTACAAACAAGAGGTTTCTGTTATCTGTAGCATGAAGTGTCAGGTGTTACTTGTATATGTAAGTATAAAAGGCCTGCATTTCATAAGCCCAGCAGCAAAAGCGAGTGCTTTAAAAAAAAAAAAAAAAATAATCTGTCTCATTCTTTTCTCACTTATACCTGCATAAGAAATTGAAGCCAAAGAAGTTTCACTGCCACCTGCAATCATTAATATCAGCATAGAAGAATGTTTATTACATAATTTAGCAATGAACTTCAATGTGAACAAAACTAGTGAACCCCAAGCCTCATCATGTAAAAAAAAAAAACCACCACACTTCTGCAATATCTAGTGCTTACATTTTGTACTTTCATAGGCCCCTCTAAGTATCTTAGGTTTTTCAGTTGTTAATTCAAAGAGAAAAAAAGGAGTCATTAAGCATGGGCAGAACACTCTTTCTCTCCCGCTCTAGTAATATGAATTTTTTACTATTTTTAGCACACCCTAACTGAAGTCTTCTTAATTGACTTATCAAGTAAAAGGCCCTTCCCTGAGAGTTCTCCATAGACAGGCTGGTCAGTGACACCAGCAGGAGTTCCTCGTGTGACGCTCTGATGTATTTACATCTCTAACCCTACCAAGAATTTTTGAAGAGACAGCAAGAATTAGACCACTCTACAATGCTGGTGCTCCATGAGTGACTGGATCAAATCCAGCAATGATTTCAAAGCTAGGTGTTTGTCAATTTAGTGTTGCTAACAGAATGCCAACAAAAGTATTCTCAATGCCCAACAGTGTTTGTAATGTGAAACAACACGTGCATTCATATACTGAGACCTCAAGGTTGGTTCTATTAGCAGACACAGATATCACATAAACACTGAAACTGTTTTTCCAGTTTTGGCAATGAGGCTCTTAAAGTGCCCCTATCAATAATGTAAGTCTTCTGTAATGCACCCACCCTTTGGTGACAAACAGATCAATGGGGTCTGATGGACTGGGACAGGCAACAGACACTGTCTCAACAAATGCGTGTGAAAAGCCACAGATCTCGCCTTTGGTAAGACCTTTGTCAATCTCTTACTAAACTCCTTCAAGTGCACTAGGGAATACAGCCTAGATGAAATTAGTCTGCGATGGGTGCACAGTTGGCTGAAAGCTATATTTAAAATGTGGTCATCAGCATTCACAGTCAAACAGGACATATTTATTAAATATGACCTCCTGAAGTCCATTGTATTATATAGTTTCATTAACAAATGGAGTAAAGAAAACCTTTGTCACCTTTGAAAACAGCATCAAACAGGGTGGGTAACAGGCGCTTCTGAAAATAAGACTAGAATGGAAAAGACCTTTGTCCACTGGAGCAATACTCTGAAATACAGACAAGGTCAGAAAGGAGTAGTGCAAACTCCTGTACTTAAATCAGAATTAACAACTCCATAAATATAATAGGGGGAAAATCCAGCTGATCAGAAGCTTTGCAGAAAAGGATCTGGGGGATTCCAAACTGCATATGAGTCAGCTGAGTCAGGCCATTTAAAAAACATACCATACACCAGTTAAAGATGTAAAAATAGGAGCATTATAAGAAAGGCAACCTAAGGAATCCTCTCACTTTTTCTAGTCCCACAGCTGGGCATTGTGTCAGCTGTAGGAGCACTCTTCTAGCAGGACAGCAGCCACCGAGTGTCCAGAGGAGAACAACATGCACTGTAAAGAAAGAAGGGGATTCTTCAGTCTGGAGAAGAGGGCCTTATGAAGAAACGTGATTATCTTAAAATATGGTAAAAATTACCACAAAAGACCCAGCTGTTCTCTTTATCCACCAGGGCTAGGACAAAAATAAGAGGTCTGAACTCCAGTTGCGAAGATGCAGAATAAACTTTAGGAAAATGTTTCTAATAATAAGGTGTTAAAAAAAAAATGTTAGAGAAATAAGGGTGAGAACACTGTAAGATCCTTCCTTAGGATTTGGGATAAACAAGTAAGATCTTATGGTCTCTTTCTGCTGTTGTGTCTCTGAGTCTATGAGAACAGAATTGTCCTCTGCATCTTTTGTCAGAAGGGCTGTAGAAGAGCTCCTCTGCTAATCATAGAAGAAGCTAACATAAAAACTGGCAGACAGGCAGCTTCTCCAAGTCTTTGACTGAGTGTGTGTGTGTGTGTGTGCACTCACATAACTTTCTGTGTTAGCATGTACATAGCTTCATACATGCATGCATGTACATGTACAAGCCTGTGTTTATACACATTCCCGTGTGAATGTGGTGTCCTGAACTATCTGAAATTAAGTTTTAAAAACATTTAACAAGGATTTCCCTCCATTGAGCCTCAATAGTATAAAGGGTTGGAGCATGTAGGATGGCTAGTATCCAGGGATGCTTTAATGCTGGTATTCTTGCCCACCTTTTTCTCCCAAAGTACCGCAGGTTTAGAGAGGTACAAATGTAAATGTGAAGAGGCTTTTTGTTTTTGAAAAGGCAGTTGGCATAGTTCTTGTCTCATTTACATCTACATGTGGCACTGAATGCAGCAAAATGACAGTAGTATAAAACTGACTTGACGAGAGAAACAAATCTTTGTATGATTATAGTAATATATGGAGAACTATTGATCTGAAGATTTGCTCCACAAGGGTGAGTAAGACTATTCAACAAGCATGCTCAATGAGACTTGCACATAATAGCCTAATGGTGGAACCAGGATATGATACAAAATAAACATCCAAGCAATGCAGACTCTATCTAAACCTGGTGAATGAAGGAGACAATTATCCCCAATATTCAGACCAAATGGTTTTCATTTACACTTGGCAGCTCCTTTTCTCCGTTTTGGAATATCTAGGCAAAGTTTTCCTCAGTAATACATTCCCACTCTATAGTTTCAGTGCTCTGGGTGGCTGCCCAATGAAAAGCTAATCAACTATGTGCATTTCACTTAATCATACCAATACATCACCTCTCCTAGTGACCACACAGCCCAAAGAGTGGCAGCACACAAGAAATCTGAGAGCACACTGAAGTTAGATGGGAGGACATGAAGGAAGTTAGGTAATTTTATTATAAGAACAAAGTTACTTAATTAAATCCCTTTAAAAGTTTATGAGATGGTCTGACAAGGCCAGGAAATAAATTTTTCCCCAAATGGAATGCAGCAAAGGCCAGCCATATTACTTGCAGGAAGGAGGGAATGGGAACTTACTCTAAAAATATTTAGCTGCTTCCAGCAATGAAGAAATTTATTTGCAATATTAAAAAATCCTGGGGATACAGTTTTTTTTTAAAAGGGCCCCACTCACTGGAATAGTGCTATGCCCTCTGTTGTTGCTTCAACAAAGACACAAGCCCAGGGATGGAGGGAGAAGAAAAACCCCAGCTTACACAGGGTCGTTAGAAACTTTAGATTCTCTCAGCTAAAAATCCCTGAAGATCTTCTCTGCATTAAATGTGCTTGAGGCTCTCACCGTTCCCAGTAGCGACTGCTTCCTAGGCTGCAAATGTGCCTCCCCCTGAGGGTGAGTGAGTATGTTCCATTCCCTCAGAGCTCCCCAGGCTTGTCAGGCTGCACATGTGCAACCCGAACGGATACGCTCCAGCCCAAGGCTGCTGTGGCTGGCAGAGCCAGAATTTCACTGTAATGGCTGGAACTGTGACCAAGAACCTGTCTCTCCACCCCTCCCACTAATCCCCCCGCTAGCAGTATATGGCAGGAAACCATCTCATTCTAATGCAGGAAGGATAGGAGGAAAAACTGAGTAGTAAAACCAGGGGAGTGGGGCACAAGAAAAACAGGCATAAAGATATGTCTAGGCAAATATATTACGAACTGGGAGAATGTGGGGAAGCAAAAGATGGAGAAAATTACTCACATGAGCTAAGAGAGCTTGAGTCTGGAGAAGATGCCTAGCAAAATCGAGACATGACAGAAGCAGTTTAGAGGAGAAAGAGAAAAAGGGATCAAGCTGGAAAGGAAAAGAGTAGAAAAGTTTGTGCCTAGCAGAGAATGTGCTCCTGCAGAGCCTGAAATGAAGCACAGCATCCCACTTTGTTTGACCATTACAAATGACATTATCAAAATACCTTATGCTCATCTAGGGTTGACCATTCACACAGGACAACACCTTACAATCAATTATTCCTTAACTCAGGCAGCAGAAATCTGAGCAGTTCACCTAAAACATTATGATTAACCACTCTAGAAGACCATTGCTCTCATTTTCAAAACAAGGACAAATGATACATGTACACAAAGAATACTCAGTGAGTACTGCTAAATTTGCAAAGTCAAACACTTAGGAAAAAGGAAATGTTAGAATCAAGGCTATATCTATCTTGTATAAGCTTCTCATGCAGATGCATTAGGACAAACATATACTGTTTGCAGACTGCCTTTATCTTAATCCAGAATCAGGATGCATCAGTTCTGAACTAACATACTACTCTTCAATATTTTGTTTTTTTTCCTGGATTTCTTGTTTCCTGCAGTTGACTGTTCTGTCCTTTCTTTTTTTTTTTCTGTTCACTTTCTACTCTTGCAGCAAATGCAGAGGAGAGGCAGAATTCTATGAACAAACCCCTTTTCCTGTAACAGTCCTTGTTAATGCCCCAAAACAATGTGTGCACCTGTGCCTATGCTACTGAAAAAAATAAGCCAGGCACTGTTCTTTGGCTGAGAGTGAGTGACAGCACAGTACAGATCTACATGGCTAAACTCTTGCCCTCACCCCCAAAACAGACTAGCTGCATCTAAAATATCTTTTAGGAAATTACCTGGGTCCCCAGCTTGTGTTCAGGCATTGACTGTGCAGATGTTCTGCTGTCTGAAAAAAAAAAACCACACCAAGGGGGTCAAGCTAAAATTACACAGTATGGAGACCCGTAATCCCATACTTAAGCTCATATACTTTCACAGTTTCATTTAGTAGAATAAATGTAGCCAATAAGACTAGAACTCCATGCAAAAAGTTTGTGTCATGTAAATAAAACCCATCATCATGTATACATAGGGCAGCATCTTCAGATCTGGTGTTTCCAAATAAATGTACTTGTATTTGAAATTTCGATAATGTGCTTTTAGCATCATTTGTCTGTGCATTATGTAATTCATATAGGGACGCCAAGCCCTGCATAGTAAGTTGGTCGACAAATCCAGAAGGAGACCAAAAAAACATCTGAAGAAACAAAACAAAAGAAACAACTATAGGACTGGAAATATAAGCTCTTCTATTACATAGTATTCAGGTGTTATGCCTTAGCATTGAACAAAATGCATACATTATGCACATGTATCACTAATTCCTGAAATAATATGTGCAGCATGGCATATCATTCTGCAGACAAGCAATTGGCAGGTAGTTTTTACACTAGCAAGATGAATTCACAGTATGGGATGTGTTGATTGCTCATGTCAGTCCCTTTGAAATTTTAAAGTGATAGTAATCAGAGCTATAAATCTCTCCTAAGTATAATTAGATTACTATTTATACCTACTGTTGTTAAAACCAGCCTAAGAAATTACTTTTAGGGCACCATTACTGAAGAAATAATCTCTTTAAAACAATAATCACTGAGTTAAGTACAATTCATATACCTACTTCCTATAATGAGAATGCACCACTCAACAATTTAGAATACTGAATGTCTTTTCCTATTTAAAAGTTTGATAACAGTATTTTCAGACCTCAAAGTTTTTTCACATTATACTGCAGGTCTGGGAGCATCCTCCAATGCTGAATGCACTGAGATGAAGGATTAGATATAGTGCCACCTCTACACAGAAGGTACTCATTGAGGGATGCAAGTTTTGTATTACAGAAAGCGCAGGTTATGACTACTGTAGGGCCTCGTAGGGAATATTATGATAATGAGACAATTATGATCAACTGACTAGAACTAGAGTTATCTCCATAGACTTTTTATCTTTTAGGAACATATTAGGAATTCTGAAAGATGGTAAATTTGTATAATCTGGTCCAATGGTTCACTCTTGCTAATTTACATCTTATTTCCCATGGGAACTGTCTTGATTTTTTTTTTTTTTTTTTTTTTTACAGCAGAGAGAAGGCATAGCAACATGCAGTCACTAAAATCTGAAAGCGTCTAGTACCATCTTCTGATTAAACAGATCTCAATAAAGATATTCACATGATTCTAAAATAAAAAAAAAAAAGAGATATCTTTAATCCCCAGGTAAAAACATGGCATTCCAGAGGAATGGGGATTTTTTTCTTTTTCAGAATGCTCCAATATGTAAGTATTCATGGCCAGCTACCTCACTGTGGAGCTGCAGGCTTCGGTCAGAGAACGCTGATACAGCTCGAAGCTTGCTGGTGTTCTGCAGTGAGTGCCTTCATTAAACACTAGCAATTGCATGAAGAACACTGACAACAGAAGCTGCTTCCAAATCCATGGGTGGAATAACCCAGGCAAATAAAAGATCAAGGGGTTATAGTACTAAGATACCAATTATACTGGTATACATTGTTACAGGATCTAGGAGAAAAAGAGCCTATGCCTCTCTTGATGCGTATAAACCTCAGCAGACTTTGTTCCTCATTTTTCTAGGGAAGGTTCATGATCTTGTAGTTTGCTTCATGCAAAACAGATTCCTGAGCTCAGCAGCCCTCAGAGAGGCTTTGTCCGTGACCTACTCATGTGAAGTCAGGGGCAAAACTGCCCCCAAGGTCTCACAGCATTGTAAAGTTAGTTCTCATACGGAACGTCCTTCCTTTCCCTCAAGGAGTCACTTCATTCCCCATTAATATTTTATTACACGAATCTCAGAAATGGAAAAAGCATATGTTTGGAATGATATGTAGCAATAAGACCCCATTTTTATGTAGTTTTCCATTGCATGATCCAGCTCATGTATTTAAAACAGTTTTGGTTCCATTCTCTTCCAATTTTATTTTTCTCTTAAAATATTCAGCTGAAGAATTTTTGTAATAGATGTATTTTATCTTAATTGTTGAGAGGCCTCTATTTAATTCTCTAGATATTGCAAAACATAGTATTAGTCAAGTCTAACAACTTATAAAAATCAGAGTTTAAGCGTAATTCTTCAGGTGATGTTATTCTCCCACAAGGCACAATCCAGTTTTCCTGTGCTACTACACTTTCTATTAACTCAGCATTAGTCATAAAGTAATGGAAGTAACTTGAGATATTGATTTTGTTTACTTTATTACACATTACTAGTATTTAATGGAATGTATCAATCCATCCATTTATCTCAATTATAGGTATCATTTAAACAGCTACACCACCTATTCACAGATACTGTTTAAGATTTTTAAGGAGTAACAGGGGATGGATCCTTCACAGTACTAGTCTTGCTCTATGACACTATGCTACTACACCAAAACATTCCACTTACTTCTGCTCTCATGGATAATAGTGCTGTTGACTTCAGTGTCACAAAACCAGGTATCAAGGCACGGAAGACACATCCCTATGCAACACCCATACCTAAAACTTTCTTTGTGATTCCTAACATTTTTTTTTTTTCTTAAGAGGCCCAAACACACGGTCTGCTTAAGCATATGAGCAGTCGCATTTAAGACAATACCTGCAAATATTGGCTATAACCATCAAGCGTATTTTAACACAAGTAACTCCTCCATCCGGTGCAAAGCTCCATTCAAAACCACATTCATTAAAATAACCTACATACACTGTATCGCATTTGCTTCTGTCTATTTGCTAGAGACACCATGAATGGTACACGGGGTGGAGTGTTACCAATGCCCAAGCCTGTTACACACAGGCCACGCAGTGCTCAAAAGTCCAGGAATAAAAAGAGGAGGGAAAGAACCAGGAAAATTTTAAGATGTTTCCTATTTCAAATTCACTTAGACTCAGCTGCATGTATCTTTTTGGCCATTTGTTAGCAGCTACCAGTAAGCAACTGTGCCCAAAGGGAAAATGTATTCTAGTCAAAGATTGGCTTATGGCCTCATCAGCCAAGTTTTACAGCTCTTAAAGCACAGCAAGAGAAATATTTATACTGAACTTGTTGCACAGGGACTTCAGATAGCAGGACAGTCATTTCTTGCGTAAGTATTATATTTAGCTGGAGACGGCAGAGTTACGTTAAGAGGGAAGCAGGGACTTCTAAAAATAAAATGTCTAGAAAATAAGATGAAAACAGAGAAATGCTACACTCTCAATTTGAAGTAATTCAGTTTTTTCTGAAAATGTTCCCAAGACTAGAAAATGTTTTATATGTCCTTTGAGTTTTGAACACCCTAAGTACAGTAGCATATGTCTGTGCTGTTTAACCAAATACTCCAATGATTGGAACCGCTTCTATTTTTTTTTTTTTTCTGTGTATGTGTGTGTGTATAGAAGGGAATATTATTTATAACCATCTAAGGTCTGGCACAACATTTTTGAATCAATGCCATTCAACACATCAATGTTACAGTTGTTCTATATTAATCTAATTGTTTTAACAACATTGGAAAGTTTGTTCTTAACTAACATATATATTTACATGTTCTACAGTTCTACCCTGTTGGGTAATGAGGTCCTAAATAATGTTTCAGAGCTACCTTTTACACTAATATTAAAAAAAAAAAAAAAAAAAAAAAAAAAAATCACCACAAATACATACCTATTCAAGGACCTCCCAGTATTATTCAAGTTTCCAGGAAGTCTCAGTCTAGCTAAACTGATGTAGGATTTGAAGTGGTAAAACTAAGGAATGTAATTTCTGCAAAAAGAAACACCCTAGGAGATGGTAGAGAAGAAAGATTCCATAGAATTCAAAAATGAGATGGCCAAAAATATTAGAGTAGGCAAATAAAAGTGTTATAGTCAGTTAAGCCAGCAGGAACTGGGACAGAGAGTTTACACTGTGTTTCTATTCTGGAAGGCTAGTGTCCTTGGGTCTGGTAGTACTTGCTTGTATCAGCAATGTGTTACATCGTACCCAATGACAATTTCTGGAGCTGATATTTTAAAATAAAATCAGAAAAGACTAAGTAAAGACACCAGCTGATTAGAGTCTCTTTTCTGAAAGAGAAGCAATTTTCAGTGAAGTCACATTCACTGAACGTGAAGTCAGTTCTTTTCTAAGAATGTACCCCAGTACCGTACGCCTACGAAAGCTGCACTGTTAGGTACAGAATGCATAACCTTGTGATTTACTTTGTACATGTGTGGGCATGTATGGATATATACATACACATGTGCTTGTGCGTGAATGTGCGTGCTTCTTTCCTTTCCTCATTTATTTTTAAAACAATGAAAATATTTGCACATCATTGTATTTTTCATCTCACTTTTAGCTCCGAATAGGTGAGTAGCCTTCTGACCATCCACTAGGCTGACGTTACTGACTTTGATAGATATAAGATAAATTGGAGTGGCAGGAAACAATAATATTAGGAGACTTCAACAATGCCTGTGTAGATTGAGGAAAAGTCACATCAGGGCCTGGTGCCGAGACCAAATTTTTAGACTCTGCTAATGACTCATTCATGGAGCTGCTAATGAGGAAACCCACAAGAGGGAACCAACAGGAAGAAACCCTTGAACCTGAGCAGTGCTTCAGGCACTTCCGAAACTATCATTCATCTCAGTAACATACAGTGGCAATTGTAAAGTTTGTGGTTAAAACCAATTGCCAATGGGTTTTCAGCATCCTTCTTCACAGAAATCTGAACACTGAGACCAAAATCCTGCATCCATCTTCTCAAAACTGTCAAGGCAGAAATTTAAGCTACAAATCAATAATTTCCACGAAGGTCAAGCTGATTGCTTCACAGTGGGATTAAGGCCATCATAAAAACAGGCTCAAACTGCCATCACAGACAAATATCTGAATTTTACTCCAGAATCTAATCACAGTCCATCTCTAATAGAAAAGTGATAGAGGAAGTACAAAATGGGACATGAAATTGGACCATCCTATTGTTTCCACATAGAGGTTTCATACTGGAGGGTTAACAATTTCAAACCAATAGATCTCACCAAAGTTTGAAAGTAATAATTTATATGCATGTATTTTTGAAACAGCAACAGCTATTTCAGTTCTCTCTGTACTTCTTACTACTTTACTTCCAATGCATATACACTTTTAATTGCCTAGCTTCTCTGCATTATCTTTCTTTTACTATTCTTAGTCTAGGAAGTGTTATTGGATGAGCTTTATCACTTTAATTGTTCTAATTTAATATTGTGCTTTTTAGTACAAAATCT
Organism: Haliaeetus albicilla; assembly: GCF_947461875.1. Lineage (NCBI taxonomy): Eukaryota > Metazoa > Chordata > Aves > Accipitriformes > Accipitridae > Haliaeetus > Haliaeetus albicilla. The sequence continues at coordinate 22,647,366 of NC_091503.1, read as the reverse complement.
AATTTGAAATGGCAAAGGGTTAATTATGGAATTTTCCAAGGGAATGTCTCAAGGAAAGAAAAAGACATGGGATAAAATCAGTGAAATGTTAATTTTAGAATCTAATTTCTACTTCTAATTTTTCTTTATAAGGTACTCTTATATTAACACTACATATGGAGAAACTTCTCTAAAATAAACACATGCTTTTACTGTTCTGAATGCCACTCCACATATAGCAAAACAGAGCACGTGTTAAACAAGAACCCTAAGTAAGCTTTTATTTAATATATTTACACACCTGATTAAAAATGAATATCTAAAGATTTGCATGTATCATTTTAATTATAAATAGATGTAATTATATGTAACAAGCTCCAATTCTCTTAATCTTTCATAAACTCAGGCTTCCGAACTCTTCAGTTTAACTATGGCTATTTGTTTAATAATCTCACTTTGCTGGATTCTAGTGCTTTCAGAGATTTTGTATTAATACTTGGAACAGGATAGTTTTAGGCAAACTAACATCACACAAGATACAAACCCAATCTCTGTTGCTCAACAAACGTGCATACAGGCATAAGCACAGATCCCTGCTGGGAAATAAGTCTCAAATAAAAGTTTTTGCATCTGAAATCTGAACCCAGGACCTTGCATTTTGGGGAGATGCAGACACAGTGTCAGCTGATGAGATTTGTTTTGAAGAAAACTGTGCATTTAGAGAGGAGAATACTTCAGAGACAGGTCTTTGGCTTCCAAAAGAACCCAAACCCTATTCCTGCACTGACATGCCTAGTGACTGCTGAGGTTTAGGCAGAAGAACCTCCCCTGCCACTGACCCTGTCAGAGGTATTCACCAAAATTACAATAGCACACAAAGCAAAAAGTGCTTGGGAGAGTACTTCAGCTAGTCTGCCTCTTTTCTCCCTAGTTCCTCGTATCTGGTAATTGCTCATTGGTTGCTATCTCAACTGGCCTATTTTGCTTGTTCAGCCTGAAAAAGGAAAAGCCCATCTTCTCAGGAGATTGCCAGTGCAATGTAACAATCTGCAGCGTTGACTTCTCATGAGATTTTCTGCTTTGAGCCAGACATTATGTCCCAGAAAGAAACATTCGCTTTAAAGGGCAGTAAATCTGTACAACAGTCCAGTACTCCTGCATCTGTATTTCTAGTCTCATACACATCTGTAGACAATTAATTTGGTCAGCCCTATCAACCTTTCTCTTAGAGGGGCCAGCAGGCCTCACTCAGTACACAGGTATAAGACACAAGGGAACTATCTTCACTTTCAGCGTTGCCCATTCACTGTATCAATTTGAGCAAATCAGTTTGACTAAATCAGCAAACCACTCAGTTTCCAGTTCTGCAAAGTGGAAAATGACATAACTTTCTGACATTTGTAAGGCACTCTCAATTACTTGAATGAAGAGAGGCTGGCTTTAAAATTTTATTTTAAACAAATTTCAAATGAGCCTCAGGAAAATCTTCCAAATCCCATTGCATGGCAGTGGAAGTTGAACACCTAAATCCTTCAGGCATTTTTGTTGAAGTCACTTTTCCTGCCCACACATATGCACACGCTTCTGATAAACTTCTCAAGCCTCTGCGCTTTGCTGGCAAGACATTCCTCATAAAACTCTCAAACAGGCCATTTGTACTCTGGCTATTAAATACATTCAGAAAAAGACAAAGTTTCCAACTGGCAAATGGAAACAAGGAAGTTTATTCATCATATATTAAATAAAATGAGAATTTTGGGTCACATAGCTCCTACACAAATCGAATCTGTCACATGCTGCAACTGCGCAACAGGGCATATGTACTTGTCTTTTCACCCAAGTTGTCAGCTGTCCATCAAATTTGTAAATAGATGGAACTCAGATTATAAATTATTCTACCACCTTTGATTATTTATTTACACATGTGGGGGGGGAAATGCAAATTTCTCCAAACACAACTACTAATACATGGTATATGTGTTTATGCACTGTAACTGCTGGTAAGGAGTTCATTGTGAAACATCTATTTTCTGGTATTTATATTCTTTGGAAAGCCCTGCTTGTAATCATATCTTTTAACATCCATCTGTGTGCTTTACTCAACTCAAAGCCTAACAATGCACTGTAGTTTGTGTCTGGCCTCTAGATGATGCTACAATGCTTTTAACTCTCTGGCATTTAGTAGTATGTTACGCACAAGCAACTTTGAACTATACTCAAACCACTTGGTACAGTAGCTTGAAAGCAACAGAAAAGTGACTCTGTTTACAAAAACCAGAAGCATAGAAGGACCAAAACCTTTTTCTCTAGAAGGTTTCTGCTGCAATTGGATTGATGTTAAGCACAAAAGAAAATTGTTATTAGAATTGGCTTGCTGCATTTCATAATGATGACCCTGTGACATCAAGAGTTGATCAAATTTAACACCTGCAATCTGTAGCAACAGCTCTCAGAATCCTCATCCTGCATCCTCAGATTACTCCACCACCATAAAGTACCCTCCTTTCCACTTTGATCTGCCTTGTGACAAACGTGCATGGCTCACTGGCAGATAACCGTTGGTAAAATGTGATGATTATCGAAGATTTCCCTAGTTGCAGAATACACTTTCCTGGTGACTCAGTCTAATTGCACAGCACTCTAACTGCCATGACATTGTCCAGGTGATCCCACTGAGATACAAGTTCCTCTCACTTTGGGGAGCACTTGTAGCTGCCTTTAACATCACGCCTGAGTAGACCTTGGCTGTTTCCTAATCCTTCTGTTTCCCGTTACTCAGTGATGACTTCCTGGCCACCTGCTGCCCAGATCCATGAAAGGCTGCAGGAAGTCTACATTTAAGGTTGCAACAGTAAAAAGTTGAAAACAAGAGTTGCAGGCAGGTCAGCAAGACAGTTAAAAAAAAAAAAAAAAACCAAAACAAAAAAACCCCCTTGTGTTCGTTTGGTTCATTGCTGGCGTTTTTCTAGAAAGTCAGAAGGGGTACAGCAAACTAGTGAATTTTATCTCAGATGGTGTCCCACTTGGCATCTTGGGAAAAGGCTTAATGTTGTGAAAAGGATGTGATGAGGTTCTGACAGTACTAAAACCTTATGCTTAAAAAGTTTCCACTTTCTTTTCAAAACTTCAGTAGATCAAGTGGTATGCTCTTTGTTTTAATCCTTAGAAAGGAAGCTACATTTTTTAAATTTGTATTTTTCACCTGATGGTTGCTAGTGATTATAAAGCAGTGACTAGCCAATGGCAGCCACCTTGCCATGCTCATATCACGTTATGCTACACTGTCACACAGAAGATCCCACCTAAGTTGTTCGGCAATAAGCTCAACTGGAGACATATTATCTTAAGTCATTAATGTAATAAGAATTCACAGCTACTGCACTCCCAATAATGAATATATTCTGATTTTTTCAGGATGTGAGGCTGCAAAAAACACATTCCTCATCAGTGTTGTTGATTTTGCAGGTGATACCATCTTCTCACGTCCTGGCAGAAAGTCCAAAGAACCGGTCTGTTGGAAAGGCTGACTTTCAACCCCACATCCAGGTTATTTGGTATAAGGATGCCTAGACAACCATCCCTACTTTGCCATGTAGTCTGTTTCCTATCCCAAAGGCCAAAGGAATCCCCTGGCTTACACCTTTCTACTCTCCCTGGTAAGCTTTTCTGTAGCACACTTCTTGATTAAACTAGCTGTCAAATACACAAACTGGGGCCCCTATAACCTGGAGAAGACAGTAAGATAATGAATTTACCATGTGCCCAAATGTGACTGTTTGTAGTTCACTTATATGAAAAATCAAATTGCGTGGAGGGCATACTCGGCATCCTTCAGTGGCCTGCAGCCAGAGGAGTCCCTGTAAACTGGGGAAGAGATAGAAAGGAACTTTGCATCTTTTTTTTTCTCCAGTTTTTCACTCCTCGCTGCTGCTGCCAAAGACCTCTGCCTTTGTGGCCCACAGATAACTATGTCGGTGTCTACAGTTGTGTGGAAAATTATTTATGGGAGATGGGGGGAGGGATTTCACATTTGCCTTGCATGAGGTAATCAGTTCCTGTGTATACCTCAGGAAGCTGTTACAAGGCTTAAAAAAATTAAGAAGAGATTATCTTATGCTTTCAGGGTCTATCTAAAGTGTCACATAACAGTTTCTCTGAGCGTATGGATCTCTAGTTACACACAGTGGTTCATAGATCAGCAAGACAACAAAGTCTTTCAAAAAGGAGGTGTGGAAAAAAACACCAAGAGGGCCAGCAGCTGAAGAATAGTCATGGCTACAGCTTCTGACAGCTCTTCAGGCTAGAAAGAGTATTTTTCATGACAGCCTCTCTAACATTAACCACTTCCATGTCTTGATTAGACAGTGACGGCACATCAAGCAAGGGGAGAATTCTAGCAGGCAGGGCTGAAACAGATGGCACTGCCACAGCACTCCTCCTGCCAGCTGCCTGGGGAGAAGCTCTCTCTACCCCGTAATAAAAATGGCACGAGTTCAGGCGGATTCCCACACCACTTACTCTCTGCATCAGAGGAGAGGCACCTCAGGAGCAGCGCATGGAGCATGGCACAGGAACAAGCAAACCTGCAAGGAGAGGGTCCCGAACGTCCAGATTCTAGCAAGCCTGAAATCCCACACACTTACTAGAAGCCTGTGGCATTTAGGTTCATTTCCAGTTGGAAATATAAAAGGAATACATAGCAAAGTATGACATATATGTGCAAAATTAAAGCCTGGTTGGGAATCGAAAGACAACATGATTTATTTGCTCTGCTTGCTAATGTTCTTCTAAGTATTTCTTTTAAATATTGGCTTACATTTTTGCAGGTGCCCTTTGGTAGATGAAAAAACAGCCCTACGATCCTAGGACAGAAAAGATTTGTGAGAAAATAGCACTTGTCCATTTACAAATATTTCTGGTTTCAACATCTTTATACTTCTTTTCCCTTTCAGATACATTTATTTCACTTATCATAATAAGGCACCGCATAATTCAATGCAGTCTTCAGGCTATAAGACTGATCACATAGAATAGGCGCCTGGGGTTATCATTCGATCCTTGCCACTTTTCCCAGTTTTCAGAAGGCACATGAAGAGTATCTTTGGGGTTTTTCTGTGTAATATCTAGCAGAGCCAACTCCCACACAGTAATTACAGAGAGTAGGCACTATTGAAACACACATTACTATGCAAAAAAAACACAGGAGTGAACAAAATCTACCCAATGTAAAAGACTAAGGTGTCTAACTCTAGTAAAGGCTTTTCATGCAAGTGCAAATTGGGCCAGATAATGAACAGGGAGAGTTTTTCTTTTTTCCACCTGTTGTGTGGAAATGCTTGCTTCACAGGGTTGCCCCATTAAAAAAAAAAAAAAAAATCATTCTACAATAAAAACTCCATACAACAGTTTTCTAAGCTTTCTACAGTAGCGTTAGCACAGCATTTTAGGCTATTATGAAACGGTGCTGTTTCATTTCTAAGAATTAGTAAATCAAGATATACAGGGTAGGGAGGTGATTTGTTTCATCTATCTGCCAGCAACATTCATTTCTCTACTCCAGACCTCTGATATCGAATGTAACATCTGAAAGAGATCCCCAAAAAACCTTAAAGGGCTATGTCAATACACATAACCTTGGCTACAATGCTCAGCCTCCACAGTCATATTGTACGTTCACTGGAATTTTTCTAAGGAGACTATGCTGTTTGGGAGGGAAAAGGGAATGGAGGTAACAGTTCAGCTGGGGCTTGATGTGCAACCCAGGGGGGCAGTGGGCTGTGCCCATCTTTACCAGGTTCAGCTCTGAGCAGAACTGACCACAGCCATAGCTGCCTGCCTTGTCAGATTTTTCCTCTGCAGTAACTGGTTGAGGTTTAATCAGGTGCTGGTAGGGGCACAAGGCAAGAGGACCAAGAAGTTTGCCAGAATGCAGATCAGCAGGAAAATTTTTTTGAGCAACTTTGATTCAGCAACGTGAGATTAAACTGGACCAAAACTTTGAGTTGTGGGGATTTCAATCTGGGATGAGACAGCCTAGAGTTTGTTTCTTGTATTGCAGAATCACGGCCTTCAGGCAAGGCAATGAAGTCAGCAATAGGCTGAAGGTCAGAGCAGAACGTGCAGCATGTCAAATGATTCAGAGAATAAACAGACTCAGGAAGGGCAAAAACACAGGCTCCAGAGGCAACACAATAGACTGACCTTCTCAACTTTCTTTCTTCAGCCTAGCGCGTCACCAGACGTAAACGCGGGCAAGGAGATAAAATAAATGAAAGATGGATCTCAGCAAGTGGTCGGGTTTTCAGCTACTGGCTGCTCAAGCTGCCTTGTGTAACAGAGTGCAGGGATGAACATGAAAACAAGCAGGGTGTTTCTAGCCAGCTGTTTCAGCTTTAGTACCAACCTGAAAAATATTAGCAGATGTATTTTCAAATAGTTCAACCAAAAAAAAAGGAGGGCAGGGGGGACTAAAGCTTTAACAAACGTTCTGTTGCAGGTATAAATTTGATACAATTTCTTAGAGAGGACAATGGGCAATGGATTTGTGTGAATATATTGTACAATGTAAAATAGCAATTAGAGCTGAAGAAGGCATTTCAGCTGGCTGTTGCCTGCCAACAAAATATAAATTTGGATTACCCAAACTTATCACAAATACACATCAAGCTCATCGGATTCTCACAGCCAAAAACATCCTCTAAAAGCCAAAACATTTCATTTCAAGATTTTCAAAACAGAATATTAAGATTCTAGTCTCAAAATGGTTTTAAAACATTTTACTTTTTATTCAACAACAAATTAAAATGAAACCAAATGTTTAACCTGGAACAGTCCCCCACACCCTTGATTAAACCAGCAAAACAAAACCCCAAAAGTCAATTATTTGCACAGCTGGACTACTAATTAGAAAATAAAGGCAACACAATTGATGTCTGACTAGTGACTACCACATCCTACTCCAATGTGGTCTTTGAATAAAATAAAAGCAAGGAAGACTAAGGCAGCTTTGAACAACAGCTCTTTAGTTAAAGGCTGGATCTCCCAACATAGCCCCACATTAGCTGGAGGCTTATATCACTAATATTCTGCTATAAAAGCTCTATGAACACAAGAGAATTTGTGTAGGTGAAATCACCACCAAGAAGTTAATAACTGTCTTTCCCTTGGAGGACTAAATTCAAGCCAAGCACACAAATATAAGAAGTTTCCTTTATAGATTTGAGATCCAAAGCCAAGAGGTGCTGCATAAGGGTTTCACTACCCTTGAAAACATTCTCCAGCAATAAAAATGGACCACAGACTAAAAGGAAATAAAGCTAGAGGAAGGAGCTCCTCTGCCCTTATGCTGAGCTGACCCTGGACTGATGACAGCTTCATTTTCCACTTGGCACAGGATGATTTTGGAACGCCCCCAACTGTATGAGAAGTGCTCCCAAAAATCCTGTGGCCCACTTGTGACCTGAAGCAGAGTCCAGCAGTGTGGGTGAATCAGATCAGTTAACACCCTGTCAGAATTGGAATAAAATAAAATAAAATAAAAATATAATACAGAGGAGGGAGAGGGAGAGGGAGAAGCACACTCCCGCACTTTCTGGTTAAAGGATGTGATCAGAGCAGGGCAGCTCACTTGTTCCTTTCCAAACCGAAAACCAGACCCCATTCCCCAGCGGCTTTCCTGCACACAGTAAGCTTTCTGTATTTTAAGCAGTATGTTTCAGTTAAAAACTGCATGTTATTTCCAAACAAACATTAATTTCAACTGTGTATGTGCCCAAACAAAGACAGATCAATCCTCAGCCTGGCTCTCCTCGGTGACCAAAGGGGTGGGAAAGGGAAGGGTTGTCTGTAGCTGGGTCCTGAACTAGCACAGCCTCTGTGGTGGTTTCAGCCCAGCCGGCAACAGCACCACGCGGCCGCTTGCTCACTCCCCGCCCTGGCCCTGGTGGGATGGGGAGGAGAAAATATAAAGAAATGCTCGTGGGTCAAGAGGACAGGGAGGG